>NC_091361.1:688425-808425 GCF_038502225.1 Cherax quadricarinatus | reverse complement strand
TGGTGCCCCGTGGCTCGGTTGGTAGCGCAGTTAGCTCAGACACTGCGTGTCATTTGGAGCTCACGTACAGATGGAATCATTGGACGTGTTTCCTTACGCCTGCTGTCCTTATTCAAGTAGCAGGACGTACCTTGGTGTTAGCTGACTGGTGTGGGTCGCATCCTGGGGGTTAGTACTATACTATCCAAATGGTTGAGGCATCCTTAACAATTATCTTTGAGCGAGGGGAAATCTAATTTAACTTTAAAAATATCTCAAACAAATATTGAATTTATCTCAGAAAATGTGAACACTTGCTCACAGATGTCGAACTTTTTTTTTTCAACAAGTCGGCCGTCTCCCACCGAGGCAGGAGGACCCAAAAAGAAAGAAAATCCCCAAAAAGAAATTACTTTCATCATCATTCAACACTTTCACCTCACTCACACATAATTACTGTTTTTGCAGAAGTGCCCAGAATACAACAGTTTAGAAGCATATACGTATAAAAATACACAATATATCCCTCCAAACTGCCAATATCACAAACCCCTCCTTTAGAGTGCAGGCATTGTACTTCCCATTTCTAGGACTCAAGTCCGGCTATTTAAAAATAACCGGTTTCCCTGAATCCGTTCAATAAATATTACCCTGGTCACACTCCAACAGATCGTCAGGTCCCAAATGCCATTCGTCTCCATTCACTCCTATCTAACACGCTCACGCATGCTTGCTGGAAGTCCAATCCCCTCCCACACAGAACCTCCTTTACCGCCTCCCTCCAACCTTTTCGAGGACGACCCCTAACCCGCCTTCCTTCCCCTACAGATTTATACGCTCTCCATGTCATTCTACTTTGATCCATTCTCTCTAAATGACCAAACCACCTCAACAAACCCTCTTCAGACTAATACTTTTATTAACACAACACCTTCTCCTAATTTCCACACTCCGAAATTCCTGCATAATATTTACACCACACATAGCCCTTAGACAGGATATCTCCACTGTCTCCAACCGCTGCAGCATTTACAACCCAAGCTCCACATCCATATAAGAGTGTTAGTACTACTATACTTTCATACATTCCCTTCTTTGCCTCCATAGATAACATTTTTTGCCTCCACATATACCTCAATGCACCACTCACCTTTTTTCCTTCATCAATTCTATGATTAACCTCATCCTTCATAAATCCATCCGCTGATACGTCAACTCCCATATATCTAAAAATATTTACTTCTTCCAAACTCCTCCTCCCCAATTTGATATCCAATTTTTCTTTATCTAAATCATTTGATACCCTCATCTCCTTACTCTTTTCTATGTTCACGTTCAACTTTCTACTTTTACACGCGTTCCCAGATTCGTCCACTAACCTTTGCAATATTTCTTTAGAACCTCCCATAAGCACAGTATCATCAGCAAAAAGTAACTGTGTCACTTCCCATTTTGTATTTAATTCCCCATAATTTAATCCCACCCCTCTCCCGAACACCCTAGCATATACTTCTTTTACAACCCTATCTATAAATATATTAAATAACCATGGTGTCATTACACATCCCTGTCTAAGACCTACTTTTACCGGGAAGTATTCTCCCTCTCTTCTACACACCCTAACCTGAGCCTCACTATCCTCATAAAAACTCTTTACAGCATTTAGTAACTTACTACCTATTCCATATACTTGCAACATCAGCCACATTGCTCCCCTATCCACTCTATCATATGCTTTTTCTAAATCCATAAATGCAATAAAAACTTCCCTACTTTTATCTAAATACTGTTCTTATATATGCTTCAATGTAAACACTTGATCTACACATCTCCTACCCACTCTGAAACCTCCTTGCTCATCCGCAATTCTACATTCTATCTTACCTCTAACCATACACTTTTCCTGGTATACTCACTAAACTTATTCCTCTATAATTTTTACAATCTCTTTTGTCCCCCTTCCCTTTATATAAAGGGACTATACACGCTCTCCGCCAATCCGTAGGTACATTCCCCTCTTTCATACATTTATTAAGCAAAAATACCAACCACTCCAACACTATGTCCCCCCTGCTTTTAACATTTCTGTTATGATCCCGTCAGTTCCAGCTGCTTTACCCCCTGTCATTCTACGTAATGCCTCATGCACCTCCCCCACACTCACATCCCGCTCTTCTTCACTCCTAAAAGATGGTATACCTCCCTGGCCAGTGCATGAAATTACCGCTTCCCTTTCTTCATCGACATTTAGAAGTTCCTCAAAATATTTTCGCCATCTACCCAGTTCCTCCATCTCCCCATCTACTGACTCCCCTACTCTGTTTTTAACTGACAAATCCATTTACTCTCCATATAATCTACTCTTCTTATAGCACTTCTGCTTTGTAAATACCTCTCATAGGCTACCTTTTTCTTTTTTTATCACACCCTTTACTTCATCATTCCACCAATCACTCCTCTTTCCTCCTGCACCCACCCTCCTATAACCACAAACTTCTGTCCCATATTCTAATACTGCATTTCTAAAACTATTCCAGCCCTCTTCAACCCCCCCACCACTCATACATGCACCAGTCCACCTTTCTGCCAATAGTTGCTTATATTTCACCCGAACTTCCTCCTCCCTTAGTTTATACACTTTCACCTCGCTCTTACTTGTTGCCATTTTCCTATTATCCCATCTACCACTTACTCTAAATGTAGCTACAACTTAATAATGATCCGATATATCAGTTGCCCCTCTATAAACGTGTACATCCTGGAGCCTACCCATCAACCTTTTATCAACCAATACATAATCTAACAAACAACTTTCATTACGTGCTATATCATACCTTGTATATTTATTTATCCTGTTTTTCATAAAATATGTATTACTTTTTACCAAACCTATTTCTACACACAGCTCAATTAAAGGCTCCCCATTTTCATTTACCCCTGACACCCCAAATTTACCTACTACCTCCACAACATTTTTACCCACTTTAGCATTAAAATCCCCAACCATAAGTACTCTCACACTTGGTTCAAAACTCCTTACGCATTCACTCAACATTTCCCAAAATCTCTCTCTCTCTCCTCTGTACTTCTCTCTTCCCCAGGAACATATATGCTTACCATAACCCACTTCTCACATCGAACCTTTAGTTTACTCCACATAATCCTTGAATTAATACATTTATTGTCCCTCTTTTCCTGCCATAACTTATCCTTCAACAATATTGCTACTCCTTCTTTAGCTTTAACTCTATTAGAAACCCCTGACCTAATCCCATTTATTCCCCTCCACTGAAACTCACCCAGCCCCTTCAGCTTTGTTTCACTTGAAGCCAGGACATCCAGCTTCTTCTCATTCATAAAATTCACAATCATTCGCACAACATCCACTCACATTCAGACTTCCCACTTTTATTGGAAACACTTGAACAGCATACAAACCAATCTTTTACAGAAAATGAAAACCATCTTTTAACAAAACATAATACGAGGATTTCATTTTCGAATACAAATTATAAATGGGTTTAAAATATTTTGAGTATATATTGCATGACTGGTGTCACATGTACAGAGATTCAAGTAAATGTTTTAAGCAATATTGATTCAGAAGTAAATGATCAGAGAGATAGAGAGAGAGAGAGAGAGAGAGAGAGAGAGAGAGAGAGATTAAATTTGATATTACTTCATAAAATTAAATAATTAAAAAATGGTATCAAAATATTATATACTAATATTCTTTTACCAAACGTAAATAATTTTAGAAATATATAATATTAATTTTCATCATTCCTCATCAACATAATAAATGCACCAGCATAAATATGTACAGTAGACAATGTATTATCCAGGTTATGATTATTAATAAAAACTCTGTTTAAAATAAATGCAGGTTTATAAGTTTTTTTAAATATTTTGCAAATTAAGTAAATGAATAAACGTTACAAGTTCTGTAAATTTATGGATCCTACAAAATATTCTATATTTCTTTTCAGGATATTCGAAACTAAAAAAAATTATTTGCTGCATTAATACTGCATCATGATTAATATTATTTTCAATTAGTTCTGCAAATTTTAAAAATAAATATAAATTAAATGGCAGTGAATGATAATTACCGCCGTTACATTTTTTCATATATTTTATTAAATAACTTAAAAAAAAATGTTTTTTCTCAAAATTTTTCCTATTTCTTACTAGTGATTATGTCATATAAAACTGCTGTCACAGAAGAAAAACAAATACTTGTTGAAGAAGTGTAATGAAAGTTGTAGCGGAAACATATATAGTCCGCAGAGAAAATGACCAGTCATACCACTGGTGGGGTTAGAACCCGCGGGCAGACTCATAAACCTCCAGACCGACGCGTTAGCCACTAGGCCACAATAAGATTCATCCAACTAGGTATATTTATACACCATAGACACTACTGTGGTCACAGTGGTGTCTATGGTAACCTTCCTATGGTGTATAATGTACCTGGTTGAATAAATCTTATTGTGGCTAGCTGGCCCAGCGGCTTACTCGTAAGTCTGGAGTTTTGTCACTCTCTGATCGCGGGTTCAAACCCCGCCTGTGGTATGGTTTGTTTGCAATCGTGTCATTACAATTTCGTGAGTCAAAATGATCAGCAACATGCAATTAATCTTGCCTCATCTATCTGATTTCTTAAACTCCTACTATTAGTAAACCTTAAGGGAGTTATTCATTCTCTGCACTCTACTGTCTTTATTTGTTTGTTGACCATTTTCATTGCGTTTATTAGTATCTTTATAATAAATAATGTATTTTAAACATCCTTGAGGTATCCTGCTAATATCTGTTGTCTTCATTCCTCGTGATGCAACCTGTTTGTTCCCACACAAGATCACACATCGACCTGTTTGTTCCCACACAAGACCGTACATCAACCTCTTTGTTCCCACACAGACCATACATCAACCTATTAACTTCTGGCAATTTTATGAGAATCATTCTCAAGACTGAGTCTTTCCAGGCTCTTCGTGTAATATTTATCAGGTCTGTCTTGGGAAACAGCAGTGATAAAATGAAACCCACACTGACTTCTTAAGATACTGAAGGAAGTGCAGAGTGGGTAACTTGACTATTTCCACAAATAAGTATGAGTAACATGTAAAGTCTACCGGAAATAAACTTTGGAACACTGAAGAACTTTGGAAGACACAATACAACATTCACAGTACTTAGAGAATTTGATAAGGAAGTAAAGGAGAAGTTTCTTGAGGCAGGAAACAGTTATCAATGTGTACAAGTATAAGTTAAATACAGAGATGAGTCAAAGGGAAGTAACGAAGTATTTCATCAGCAGGCAGACCAAATTTTCATTGTATGGTAAGACCAATACATTTTTTTTTGGCAGGTGTTTTCTTAGGTTCACTCCTGTAGAAACTCTTCCTAACTGGCATTAGGGCCTTTTCTACAAAATCCCTGGTGTATTTTAGTTTTGTGACTGTTAAATATCTTATTGAGTTCATCTTCTAAATACTCAGAACTGCAGGTACGCAAAGCTCTCAGGAACATTGAAAGGAAAACACTCCCTTTAACCCTAGATTCATGACTGGAATAATAATGAATGTGTCATCTGCTGATCCTGGTCCGTCTTGACACCTGGTGACAGGGTTTGTCGGATCAACAACAATGGCGACTGCTGTTCGACAACGCGTCAGTACTGTGTATATTGAGCTTACAAGAGGTTATGTAACCAGTGCATCACTCCATTTGTTATTGCCAGCGATCATCCGCCATATATACGGAATCCAGCAGGAATCTCTGTTTGGAGTAGCCTTAAATGGCGTCTCCCGGATCTTCATCAAGTTTAGTGCCACTGGGACGTATGAGCGGATTGTGGCCGGTACCAAAATATAAGTACGAAGGTTACTCCGGTTATGACAGTACAGTTGCACGATATTTCAAGATACTATACGTGAGTACGTGTCAGAAACGTGCCGTTTGAGGTCGACGATGCTGATACACGTGAAGCGTTCGAGAGGTACGGGACTATACACCTGGCCACCATGGGCAGGTGGTCGGAAGGCCTCTATGCTGGTCTACAGGAGGGGTCTTATACTTTAAAAATGTCCCTGCACGAGCCGATACCTTCATACGTGCACCTGGAGGACTTTCGAACCCAGGTGTACGTTACGTATTCGGGTCAACAAAGAACTTGCAATGTGTTAAGCGACAGCCGCCCGCGGAGCGTGGTCGTCGTCGGGACGACATGCGTGACCCATCGGGTCTGAGAGATCATACTGTTGAGGTGGATGTCCAAAAGGAGGGCACTCCAAGTAAGGACATAACTGCAGACGCTGTTTCTAGGAAGGGTGTGGCGACCCTGTCGGACTTCGACAACGTCTTGCCCCCTGGACAATGTACAGGGAAAAAGATGTGCTCGGAAATTGCCGGCGGGGGGGTCGGGCTCTTCCAGGACGGCAGATAAGGTCAAAGGGATTGCCAATGGAAGGTAGGGGGCAGCCCTGGATACCTTACAAAACAAGGAGAGAGAGGGAGTGGTGGCCCCAAGAGGAACGCCCCCTTTGACTCAGTAGGTGTGTAACCATCAGTGTTAATGGACTGAGATCTGTACAGAAGTGTGTACAAGTTCGAGAGTGGTTGATCCGTTTTGATGTAGATGTGTGTTGTCTACAGGAACACAACCATAAGGAAGGAAATTCGTTCGAGATAGAAGATTACACCTTTTATGTGGCTCACTCAAGTCGGTTGAAAGGTGGAGTAGCTGTGTTACTAAAAGCGGCCAGCCCGTTTGTGATAAGGCATTTGGACGGAAGGGAGGGAGGATGGTGATGGTGGTGGGGGACTGGAGTAGTAGGAGGGTGGGTTTTGTAGGTGTGTATAGGCTGGCAAAATGTGACTTTAATGTTAAAAATAAATTTGTTTGGTATGTCTTAGTTTATCATTTGCTGTCTCTGCCGAAAATAACAGTGGCGGGTGGGGATTGGAATTGTGTGGTGCACCGTAAAAACGTGGAACCAAGGGATGGGGGTATTGTTCTGTTATTTTGGGTGATTTATTATCTGGGTTGGGGTTGATGGACGCTATGGGAAGTTCGGAATGGAGGATTGAGCATACATTCGCGCGTAGGGGTTATGTGGCGTAATTAGATAGGTTTTGTGTATTCCGGCGTGTGGTTGTAAACAGGGTGCGTGTGTTGGATGTCTCTTTCTCGGACCATAGAGAGGTCCTTGTAGAATTGGACTGGGGAGGTTTATGAAACCATTTAGGGGATATTGGAAGTTGAAGACAAGACTGCTTCAGAACATAGATGGCAAGGTAATGTTCACAGAACTATGGGCGTCTATAGGAGTTGGATCCAGGGAGGGATCAGATTTAGTGAGATGGTGGGATGAGATCGCAAAGCCCCAAATTAGGGATTTTTATGTGCTTCAGGGTAGGGAGGCCAATCACATGGCATATGGTTTCCTGGGGTATCTGGAGGACAGCTGCGGAATTGCTTTGCGCAAGGAGAGGGGAGTGGGGTTTACCCAGTGGAAGAGATTGAAGCCATCAAAGAACAGATTCGGGTTATGAAAAATGAGTGGTTCGATGGGGCACGCATTATGGGAGGGGTGGAGGAGGCCCTGTGGGGTGATAGGCCGTCGGCCTGTGTTTTAGGAGGCCAGATGCAAAGGCATAAGGCGACAGAAATTATGAGATTAGTGGTACATGAAGGGTTGGAAAGGTATAGTGAGGGTCAAGTATTAACAACAACGGAAGGTATGAGTTTATGTAGATGCATGGAGTAGGCTCCAAACGCAGAGTAAAGGTGCGAATGAGGCAATAATTCAGGAATTGGGTAGGGGAATACAATGTAGGTGGTATGATCACGATCGACATATCATGGGTGAGCCTATATCAGAAGCAGAGGCGTGGGAGGAGCTACAGGGGATGAGTAAGGGAAAGGCGCCAGAAACTGATGGCAACCCCTGTGAATTCAATATTCATCATTGGGAGGTGATACGAGGTTTCATGGTTCGCTTACTCAACGCTATGAAGAGAGGGGTGTTAGGTGAGTTGCAGCCTTTGGTGGCTTTGGTTTTGGTTCGGAAACGTTATGTGCCATTAGCGATCGGGGACTATCGTCCCATATCGTTGATATGCTGTGACTACAAGACATGTGCAAAGATTTTGGTGAATAGGCTTAAGAAGGTGTTTACAAAGTGATACACGTGGGACAGTATGGTGTGCCAGGTAGGACGAACTATGAGGGACATGGGGATATCAGGGATTTCGTCGTGGGATGCAGGGCGAGGGGAAGGGGGCTTTCTAGCTTTAGATTGGAGAGTGGTATTTGATAGTGTGGAAAGTGAGGACTTATGGAGGTTCATGAGATGGCAGGGGTTTGGGAAAGAGGTTGTCAGGTGGGCCCGTTCATTGTACAATGGTGCAGGTTTTAAAGTACAAATAAATGGGAGGTTGGGTGTGTTCGTGCAGCTGGGCAGGGGCATACAACAGGGATGTCCCATGTCTCAAATGCTCTTTGCCTGTTTGCAAGACCCATTTTACTGGGCAGTATGTGAAGAGGGTGTGGAGTCGACTTGGGGTTTGGGCAGTGTACGAACGGCCCTTGTGGGTTATGTAGACGACACAACTGTGCTCCTACGAACGAGGAAAGGGTTATGCAATGTAGGGAGACTTGTAGGTGTATTTGGTAAGGCGACGGGGCTTGGTGTTAATAGGGAAAAGTTGAAGTTTATGGGGTTGGGGAGTGGGTAGGGGAAGGAATGGGTGCGAAGGGGTGGACGGTGGTTGATCGGATAACTATATGTGGTATTCATTATATGCAAGGGGTGGACCAGGCACGGGCATGTAATTCAGTGGTGGATTGAGTCATAAGGAGACTGAATGGTCTATGGCCGTGACATTTAACCCTGCATCAGAGGGCAGTCATCATTAATGTCCTGCTTTACAGCAAAGTATGGCACATTGCTGCAATGTATCCTCTGGATCTATTGTGTAGGATCTATCGATTTTTGTGGGGGTTGGGCTGCATCTGGCTATCAACGGCGGGGGTGGGTTAGGTGTCATTCCTCTGGAGGCACGTGTAATGGCAATCTAAGTTAAATGTAGGTTTCTACGACTGGGTGGGACATGGGGTGGGTTAATTCTATTGCATTGTCCTCTTCGCTCTCGGGCCGAGAGGATCTTCCGTGCAGACGCTCATTCTCTGCTCGGACGTTTTGCTGAGTGGTTGTCAGCTGCTTCTGCTCAGTCCCAACACCTGGTGGCAGGGTTTTTGCTGCATCAACAACAATGGCGACTGCTGTTAGCCAGCGGGTTAATACTGTTTGTACTGAGCTAACACGGGGCTCTCTCACCAGTGCATTGATACACGTGTTATTGCCGGCGATCATCCGTGATACATATGGCATCCAGCACGAATCCCTGTGTGGCCTCGCCTTGAATGGAGTTTCCCGGATTTTCATCAAGTTTTGTGACACTCAGATCTACAAAAGGACTCTGACCCAGTACCAAGATATAAGCAGGCCACCCCAGCTGTCGCAGTCCAGTTGCATGATGTTTCGCAATATTATACATGGGTCCATGTGCGAAACGTGCCTTTTGAGGCCAATGAAGTTCATACATGTAATGCTTGTGAACGTTATGGGACGATCCACCTGGCCACTATGTGTAGGAGGTCTGACGGCCTCTATGCTTGTCTTCAGGAGGGGTCATATACTTTGAAAATGTCCCTGCGCCAGCCGATTCCTTCATACGTACACCTGGAGGATTTTTGAACCCAGGTGTACGTTACGTATCCTGGACAGGGAAGAACCGCCTCTGCGGCGGTTTGGATCACATGGCGGCTCAATGTGTTCAGCACCAGTCGCCCTCCGGGTGTAGTCGTCGTCCGGATGGCGAGGTGCCCCGTCAGGCTCCGGAAGAAGAGGTTGTGGTGGACTCGCTGCGTCCGACATCGTGGAGTTCTGCGGTCGATCAGGCCGTGCTACTAGAGTCATCTTGTGTGACTCTACCTGGGACTGTCTCCCTTGATGAGGTGGAACATGTGAGCAGTGAGATTCCTCTAGCAAGAGAGGCAGGTGACATGGAGGCCACTGTTGTATCTGCTTTGATCGACCTTTTAGCGTCGCATGAGTCTGATTCTCTGCCGTGTGTGCCTTTGGTGAAGTGTTCGGATGAGGTGAAATTAAGTTTAGATGATGCTGATAAGATAGCTGAAGTGAGAGTTTTGGAGAGTTAGAGAGTTCATACTGTTGAGGCTGAGAGAACACTCCCGGTACAGACATGTCTGAAGGTACTGTTTCTAGGAAGCGTGCGGCTACCCTGTCTGACTCCGATGACGTCTTGAACCCTGGACAACGTTCAGGGGAAAAAGACGTGGTCGGAAATCACGGGCGGGAGTCGCGCGGTTCCAGGACGGCAGGTAATATCATGGGGATTGCCAAAGGTGAGGGGAATGCCTTGGGTGCTTGCCGACGCAAAGAAGAAAAGGGAGTAGTGGCCCCTAGAGGAAAGCCACCTTTAGCACAGTTAGGATGTAACTATTAATGTTAATGGTTTAAAATCTGTCAAAAAGTGTGTGGAAGTGCGTGAGTTGTTGAATCGTTGTGTGTTTTTTTGCAAGAGCATAACCATGAAGTAGGAAGTTTGCTTTAGATGGAGGGTTACTACATTTACGTGACCCACTCAAGACATCTGAAAGGTGGAGTGGCTGTGTTGATAAAAGCGACCAGCCCGTTTGTGTTAAGACATTGGGAGGAGGGGGAGAGGGTCGGGTGGTACGACTAGTGGGGGATTGTTGCAGTAGGAGGGTAAGTTTCGTAGGGGTACATGGGGCGGCTGAACATGATGTTCATATTAAAAATACTTTTGTTAGAGATGTCTTAATATATTATTTGAGGTCCCTGCCAAAAATTACGGTGGTTGGTGGAGATTGGAACTGTGTAGTACGCCGTAAAGACGTTGAACCAAGAGGGAGGGTTTTTGTTCACTTATTTTGGGTGATTTGTTGTCTGGGCTGGGGTGGTGGATGTAGGTGGAAGACATGAATTGGGGATTGAGCATACTTTCGTGTGTAGAGGTTATGCAGCGTGTTTAGATAGGTTGTATGTGTCTCGGCGGGTGGTAGTAATCAAGGTGTTTGTGTTGAATATCTTTTTCTCCGACCATCGAGGAGCTTTTGTGGAGCTAGAATGGGGGGTCTCCCGAATCGTTTTAAAGGATACTGGAAGTTGAACACGAGGCTGCTACAGTGCGCAGATGATAGGGCACTATTCGCGGGCCTATGGGCATCTATGGGAATAGACTCCTGGGAGGGGTGGGATTTAGTATGACGGTGGGACGAGATAGTGAAGCCTCATATTAGGGATTTTTATGTGCATCGGGGTAAGGAGGGTAATCGCTTGGAGTATGGTTTCATGGGGTACCTGGAGGGTCATCTACAGCAATGTTATGCCCAGGGAGAGGCGTCTGGAGTTTACCAGTGGATGAGATTGACGCTCTTAAAGAACAAATTCAGGTATTGAAAAATAAGGTTTTCGATGGGGCACGCGTTTCAGGTGGGGTTGAGGAGGCTTTGTGGGGTGATAAGCCGTCTGCTTGTGTCTTAAGAAGTCAGACACAACGGCGAAAGGCGACTGAAATTATGAGTTTAGTGGTGCAGGATGAAGTTGAAGGGTATCGTGCAGGACAAGTCTTAGCAACAACCGAGGGGATAAGTTTTTATGTTGATACATGGTGTAAGCTCCAAATGCAAAATAAAGGTGTGAGCGAGCATGCAATTTAGAAAATGGTGGGTCTATATAGGTGGGTCTATATCTGAGGCAGAGGTGTGGGATATGCTACAAGGAATAAGTATTGGGAAGGCACCAGGCATCGCTTGTGAATTTTATATTCAACATTGAGAGGTAATTCAGGATTTTATGGTTCGTTTACTCAATGCGATGAAGGAAGGTGGGGTGTTAGGTCTGTCTCAGCGTATGGCAGTGCTAGTGTTAGTTAGGAAATGTGACGTGCAGTGACTAAGCTATATGAGGAAGTTTTGATGAATAGGATTAAATAAGTGTTTGATAAGGTGATCCATAAGGATCAGTTTGGTGTACCAGGAAGGTCGATGTGTGATGGTCATGGGAATATCAGGGAGTTTGTTGAGGATTGTGGGGAGAAGGGTGGGGGAGGCGTTTTGGCTTTAGACTGGAGAGCTGCTTTTGATAGTGTAGAAAGGGAGGTCCTGTGGAAGTTTATGAGATGGCAGGGTTTTGGAAATGAGATCGTCACGTGGGCCCATTCGTTGTACAATGGTGCGGGTTTTAAGGTACAAGTTAATGGGAAGTTAGGTGTTTACGTACAGTTAAGCAGGGGCATCCATCAAGGATGCCCCATGTCTCAAATGTTTTTTGCATGTCTGCAAGACCCTTTTTACTGGGCTGTTTGTGAACGGGGAGTAGATTCGTCTTGGGGTATTACAACCCAGGTTTCCAAATGGCCTGTTATCCTGGGTGTAAAGGGAGCAAAATAAACACAGCAGAAAACTTTTGACTTATATTATTCTTCACCAATTTAGAACAGAAGTATGTGTACTATATACACTATGTACAGCGATAGGTATTAGTGCAGTCCACGGTAAGCAAGGCAGAATAGAAGCCAGTAGAGAGCAGACCGTGCTTCAACCAGCTCTAGAATGGGAATGACAAGGGCAGACAGGAGAGTGGTACCCACATAACCTCTGCGATTGCCAAAACCATCTTTTCATTGGCTGGAACCTGGGTACTGGTCGAACGACGGAGCCCCATCGTCAACTCTCAGTCCCCTGGTTCGCTGGTTGGGGAAGGTAGCCTGTAAATGAGGGTGTGTACATGCTCCGAATAAAGGTTACATACACTTTGCATGCCACATTCCCACCCCGAGAAGGCTCAGGATTAGGCTCCCACCTCCCAGTGGTAACCGTGTCGCCATGGCACAAAATAATGGGACTGCCTTTTCTCTCAACCATCCAACTTTTAGATAGAGCTCAACTTTTCTCATGGCAAAAAGCCAAACCCTAAACTCAGAGCGAGACAGCAGACAGTCGGGCTAGCTTAGGTCCAAGACACGGGTGGACAGTAGCCCGCATTCCCTCACTAAAAAAAAAACCCACACCAGGGTATAAAAAAATGCTTGGAAGGGGTTACCACAAGTAACCTAACACATCCCAACCTAATATATAATTATTGTAAATAATATTGTTAGACTCTAAATAAAGAGTCTGCCAACATATTTTCTTTGCCGGCAATATGTACAATTCTGAGAGAGTAGGGTTGCAGTCGTAGACTCCATCTCATGAGCCTCGTATTGTGGTTCTTCATGACTTGGAGATATATTAGAGGGTTGTGATCACTGTAGACAGTGACCACCTGCGAAGTTTGTCCCACATAAACATCAAAGTGCTCCAAAGCCAGTACCAGCTCGAGGGCTTCTTTTTCTATGGTAGAGTAAGCCCTCTGATGCAGCTGGAATTTGGCAGAGAAGAAGGCTACAGGCTGCAACTCCTTGGCCCCATTTTGCAATAGTACTGCCCCAACCCCAGACTCACAAGCAGCAACCTGTAATGAGAAAGGTTTGGAGAAGTCTGGAGACAAAAGAGTGGGTGCAGTACACAATAATCTTTTTGCTTTGTCAAAAGCATCCTGAGCAACTGAAGTCCAAATAAAGAGAACTTTGTGACTGGTAAGAGAGGTAAGAGGGGCTACAATATCTGAGAAATTACAGAATCTTCTGTAAAATCTTATCATGCCTAGGAAACGTTGAAGAGATTTCCTATCATGTTGAACTGGATAATCTTTAATGGCAAGAACTTTAGCAAGTTTAGGGGCAACTTTACCACTACATACTTCATGGCCTAGAAAAGTGATAGTGGCCTGGCCAAAGGAAGACTTAGATAAATTAACAGTTAAATGGGATCTCTGAAGGGTCTCAAAAAGAGCCTTAAGTCTAAATAGGTGTTGATCCCAAGTATCAGACACCACAACAATATCATCCAGGTACGCTGCAGTGCCTTCAAGTCCTTTAATAGACTGATGGATAAGTTTCTGGAATGAAGAGGGGGAGTTTTTCATTCCGAAGGGGGGGTAACTGTATATTGATAATGACCTCCTGGAATTACAAAGGCAGAGATTTCCTTCGCCTTATCCGTCAAAGGTACCTGAAAGTAACCTTTAAGGAGATCTAACTTGGACAAAAAAGTAGCCTTACCCACAAAGTCGATTACGTCATCCAGACGAGGAAGAGGGTAAGCATCTGTGATTGTGACCTCATTCACCTTACGGTAGTCTGTTCACATACAAAACCCTCCATCAGCTTTTTTAACAAGGATGCACGGTGAAGCCCATGGACTAGACGACTCCTCCACTAACTCATGCTCTAACAGAAATTCTACTTTCTGCTGAAGTAGCTTCTGCTTTTCAGGATTAGCTCTGTAGGGGGAGAGTTTAATAGGTTTAGATTTTCCCACATCTACATCATGATAACGTAACGTACATTTTTTCGGCACATCCGAAAAAATATCAGGATATGTCTGTTGCTTGAGTTTCAGATAGCCCCACCATTAAATGGCTAGGGTTCTTGAAGAGGACAGAGTTTGGAAATTTGACATTAATTTCAGAAATAGAGTGCAAAGAGTCAGAGTCGTCCTCAGAGGTAGAGGACAGATTCATTACTGGGACTTTATCTTGTGTATGAAAATATTTTAATTGATTAATGTAGTAAGTTTTAGTTTTTGAGGTCTTATCAAGGGGAGCTACCACATAAATTACATCAGATAGTTTACTTACAATCTGCATAGGTCCCGCAAATCTAGCTTTTAAGGTGTGGCCAGGTATAGGTTCCTGCACCAACACCTTGTCTCCTGGATGGAAGGAGCGGAATTGTGCATTTCTGTCATACCCCTGTTTCATCTTATTTTGAGCTGCCTTTAGGTTAGCCTTGGCTAACTGACGTACCACCTGCAACCTTGAAGACGGGTTGTAGAGTGTTAAGCTAACGTCTTCTCCCATCCATCCTTCTTTGAGCACCCAAAGAGGACCTCGTACATTGTGCAGGACTAAACCCGGTAGACTCTTGCACCGTTTCTCGTACTGAGAACAGCAACAAAGGTAGTGATTCATCCCAGTCTGTAGGAAATGCATGCAAAAAGTTCTCATAGTGGCTTTTAACGTCTGATGGAATCTTTCCAAGGCGCCTTAGGACTGAGGATGATAGGCAGTGGATAAGTTGTGGATTATCCCTAACCTAGTTAATGCTTCCTTAAATGCTTTGGCAGTGAAATTAGTACCTTGATCACTTTGAATAGTTTTAGGAATGCCATAACAAGAAATAAATCTTGCTAAAGCTTTGAGAATAGCTTTAGTATTAATACTGCGCATGGGAATTGCTTCAGGGTATCTAGTTACTCTATCCATAATGGTAAATAAATACTGATTTCCCGACTTTGACCTAGGTAGTGGACCTACACAGTCTATAATTAAATCTGCAAAAGGTTCTCCATCAGCAGGTATAGGTTGGAGAGGTGCAGGTTTAATGGAATGTCCAGGTTTCCCTACTTGCTGACATTCTCGGCAACACCGGATGTGATTCTTCACATCCTGCTTTAATTTTGGCCAATAAAATTCTTTTGCAATTCTATATAATGTTTTAGTAATTCCTAAGTGACCTCCTAATGAAGTATTATGAGCTATATTCAATATTTGTGGTCTAAACTTTGTTGAAACTACTAACCTGTCAGACAATTGCCGGCCCTCTATCTCCTTACCTGTCTCAGTGCAGATCAAATAGCCGTTTTTAAGTTTATACTTGACCGGATGATCCAAAGAGGATTTACCCATGGCTGCCTGAAAAGCGAAATTTAAAGAAGGGTCCTTTCGTTGTTCTTCCCGGAAGGACAGTCCCTCGGGCATGGAAACAGAGACATCTGGTAATCCGGCAACCTTGGAATAGGAAGGCTTGATCGGGGTTTGTTCACTTGATCTACGAGGCCCCGGCCGGTTTTCATCGTAAAACAACGTGGCTTTTCCGGGATCGGAGTCGTCCAAGGATAGGTCAACATTCTCTCCAGACAACCCTTGGGATGTTGCCCGTGTTATGGCCAACACCGGAGAAGAATTAATCCTTATGGGTTCAGGACATACACTCGCCGTGGTAATGTTATTACCCAGTAATAATATGACATCTTTCATGGGGAATCCTTTGGATACACCCACAGTCAAGTACCCGGTGTAATATTTGCACTATATACAAATTTTATGCAAAGGGACAGAATATATAGCTCCTCCAAATGCTTCCAACAAAACAGAGGAATTTAAGGAGGTATTCTTTGAAAGGGGTAATATTCCCTCGCTTATATGCTCCAGTATCTCTAAAGGTTTTGACTTCAGTTGTTTTGGAGTTTTCCTGAAGGGAAATAAGACTCTGACACTAAAAAGGGGCCATTATTTTTTCTACTTCTTTCAGGGACATGTTACTAGGGATATTAGAGATTTTCCCAAGGGGTTGGGGTTTGTGGGGGCAGTTGGGACGGATGTGACCTACTTTATTGCACAGGTAGCAGACGATAGGCTTGCCCTTTACTCCCTGCTTACGTTGCAACTGGTGTCGCTCTGGCTGGTGTCTCTCTGGATACTGTTGTCGAGTTGCACTATGTTGAGTAGTTTGTCTCTCACCAGGTGGACCATAAGTTGAGAAGCGTGGTTCACCAGGTGACTTAGTTGGCTGACGTAGACGTTCTCCCTTCGGCTGGCACTTCATTTTCCAAGGCTGACGATCTCTGCTCATGGCAGGCTGTTGAAAAGAGAGATGGGACCGCTCGAACAAGGAGCGGTTAGTTTCAAAGGTATCAGCCAACTTGGCTGCCTCCAATGCAGTGGTTAAGTGACAATCCTGCAGAAAGACTCGAACCTCTGGTCCCACAGACTCCAGCAGGCTGTCAACCAGAATAAGCTGCACAAGGTCATCGAAGGTAGCAACACCACTTGCTTTATACCTGCTGGTAAAAGCTTTAGTCTGCTGTCACACAAAATCAACCAGGGATTGACCAAGCTGTCGTCTGCTTAATTTAAAGATCTTTCTGTATTTAGCTGGGATACATGTATATGCTCCCAAAACAGTGGTCTTCACTACTTTATAATCGGAAAATTCAATGTCATTTAACACTGACGTAAATTCCTGTCCCTTACCAAACAATGCTGTGTGAACCAACGATGCCCAATGCTGTTCCTGCCACCTCAAGGCTCGAGCTTGATTTTCGAAAGCTTCGAAAAATTGTTTTGGTTCGGCCTCATTGAAGCGGGAAACAAGCTGTACTGCTTTCTGTAAACTAAAGTCATTTACAAGATACGAAAACTGCCTTCTTTCTTTTTCCCTATCAAACTCTTGTTTTGCAAATGCTCTCTGTTCCCTAGTCTGCTCAAGATTGATTTTTGCCAGCTCAAGTGCCAACGCTGCTGATTCATCTTGAGACAACCCTGCTGTACTAGACTGACGATTTTGCTCCGTTGATATATCATCTTCCTCCTGCGAGAACATAGGAGTTTTATTCCTAGCTCCTGCAGAGGGAGGAGTCTGATGTGCCATCTCTTCTTCCCGAAGTTTATACAGTGAACGCAGTTGCGCACCTGTGACAGTGCGTTCGCAATCAATGCCAATGGAACAAGCAATTTGCCAACAATGCTGTAGGGACAATTTAGGTAGGTTAAACAAAGTATATGCTGACACCAGACGTCTGACTCATCTAGGTGGCATACCACAATGTATAAGTTATTTGCTATGCACAGTACGATTGCAGAATACCCCAACGTTACACGTTATTTGAAGAACACGCTTAGCTATGCACAGTACGATTGCAGAATACACATAAAAGGTGGATACGCAATAGCAAAGCTGACTGCAAAATCTTCACACCAAACAAGCTACTAGCGAGCTGTTGAATGATCATACAATAGCAAGGCTGACCACAGCAAAGCAACTGACACGCAAAGTTTGTAAAGCATTGGCAAAGCAAAATGCAAGGCCAAACAGCAAGCTACACACTGTTCCACAAGACTGACCGTAGCAAAGCAAGCACGTCTGAACAAGCTAGTAGCGAGCTGTTGAACGAACATACAATAGCAAGGCTGACCATAGCAAAGGAACTGACATGCAAAGTTTGTAAAGCGTTGGGAAAGCTAAATGCAATGCCAGACAGCTAGCTACACACTGTTCCACAAGATTGACCATAGCAAAGCGAGCACACCTGAACAAGCTAGTAGCGAGCTGTTGAACGAACATACAATAGTAAGGCTGACCATAGCAAAGGAACTGACACGCAAAGTTTGTAAAGTGTTGGCAAAGCTATTGCAATACCAGACAGCAAGCTACACAATGTTCCTGCTTCCTGCTTCACCCTAGGCTCAATCCTTTCTCTAAGTCCAGCTCCAGCTCCAGCTCCCGGACAGGCCCCCATATTACAACCCAGGTTTCCAAATGGCCTGTTATCCTGGGTGTAAAGGGAGCAAAATAAACACAGAAGAAAACTTTTCACTTATTTTATCCTTCACCAATCTAGAACAGAAGTATGTACACTATATACACTATGTACAGCGATAGGTATTAGTGCACTGCACGGTGAGCAAGGCAGAATAGAAGCCACTAAAGAGCAGACCGTGCTTCAACCAGCTCTAGAATGGGAATGACAAGGGCAGACAGGAGAGTGGTACCCACATATCCTCTGCGATTGCCAAAACCATCTTCTCACTGGCTGGAACCTGGGTACTGGTTGAACGATGGGGTCCCATCATCAACCCTCAGTCACATGGTTTGCTGGTTGGGGAAGATAACCTGTAAATGAGGGTGTGTACATGCGCCAAATAAAGGTTACGTACTCTTTGCATACCACATGGGTTTGAATAGTGGTCGACCAGCCCTTGTTGGTTATGTGGATGATACTACTGTGCTATTGCGTATGAGAGAACACTTGCATATTGTTGGGAGACTTGTTGATGTATTTGGCAAGGCGACAGGGCTGTGTGTTAATAGAGAAAAATCGAAGATTATGGAGTTGGGGGAGTGGATGGGGGATGCAGTGGGTGCAGAGGGGTGGACGGTAGTTGATCGTCTCACTATATGTGGTGTTCATTATATGAGTGAGGTAGACCAGACGAGGGTGTGTAATTCAGAGAGGGTTGTACATAGTGTCTTGGGGCGCTTAAATAGTCTACGGCCACAGCATTTAACCCTGCATCAGATCA
The DNA here is from genome assembly GCF_038502225.1 of Cherax quadricarinatus. NCBI lineage: Eukaryota > Metazoa > Arthropoda > Malacostraca > Decapoda > Parastacidae > Cherax > Cherax quadricarinatus. The sequence continues at coordinate 789,202 of NC_091361.1, read as the reverse complement.
GAGGGGGGTAGTCCTACTTTACAGCAAAGTATGGCATGTTGCTGCACTGTATCCTCTGTTACAGAGTTTATCAGTTTTTGTGGGGTTCGAGTTGCGATTGGCTCACAAGAGCGATGGTGGAGACACCACTGCACCAGGGAGGGTTGGGTCTCTTGCCTCTAGAGGCTCGCCTAATGGTGTGTTATGTGAAGCGTCGTTTTTTCCGGCTGGGTGGGATGCAGGGTGGTTTAAATAAAATGTATCAAGAACTGCACAGGTGGTGGGGGAGGGATTTAATTAGGTGCGAGTCCATACTTCATGTCTTATTATGCGTGAGAGACGTGCTGTGTGTTAAATTATGTACCTTGGAAAAGGCAGGTATGGGGAGAGTTGTGGCGCGAGTTGAGGGAATGTATCTCATGTATATGTGGAGTGATATTTGGGGGCAGGTTCACCTTTTGCGTCTACCTGCTCATGTACGAGAAGTGGTTTTTAAGTTTTTTCATGGATCCTGCCGTCTAGGGTAGTGTTGTATAACAGGCGTTTGGGGGAGGACCGGGGTTGTCCGGCGTGCAGGGAGGAGGAGTCTGCTTTCCACGTTGTGTATTTCTGTGAAACTTTAGGTATGGTACGTGAGTGGTTCAGTAGGGTTTTGCGCTTGGTAGGGGGCAGGGTTGTCGGCGCTCCGGGCGTTGAGTTTTGATGTAGGTGAGGTTGACATGCGCGTACAACGTCCCTTGTCATACGTTGTGGCCGATTATATTTACGTGTCATGGGCTATGAGGCATGTCGGAGGTAACAGTAGGATTCGGATTTTAGCGGGGACGATTTATAGAAGTGTCGAAATAGGTTGGTATACGAGGGGAGCTGGGAGAGAGACTTCCTGTCAGTGTATAAAGCCTTGGAGTTACGTGATTTGAGATTGGTGTGAGGTTCAGGGGTAATCTAACGGGCTGGTCAGCAGTGTCTAATTGTGTATGCCAGGTGAGTGAATGTTGTATGATCTCGTGAATTATGTGCGTCTCCTATGTGATGGTGACGTCGCTATATCTGCTAAAGCTTTGTGTATACAGCTTTTAGAATATTTCGCCGTCGTTTATGCCTCGATACAAGTAATTGGTGTATATTTTCCAGCACAATTGGTGTATATTTTCCAGCACAGATGAATTGTGTCTTATTTTCTGTTTATACTTTATGCCATGTTATAGTGTGTTTTTCAATAGTGCTATGTGTCTATGCAAGTGTTTTATTATATTGGATTTTTTTTATGACTTATAGTGTTATCCTTTGAATTATAAATATCTATTCTTAGTCAATTGTAAGATCTCGTGTTAGTTGCCTAAATTAACGTTTGAGAATTTTGTGCTCTTTTAGGCGCCTGAGATCTTAGATAAAAGTCCTGGATACATGTGTGTTGGCAGGCGGAAGCCATGACCAATTATATGCCAGCTGTAGTATCATGTTGTTTGATACGTGTTGTGAATGTGTATGTGTGTAGTTTGTGTGCTCGTTTTTGTCACATTGATTTTTTTGTAGTCTTTATAATTTCCAGTACACGATGTGCTTTTTGGACAATCTTGTTCATATCCTTGTAATGTTGTATTCTTTTACTATCTTTATATAATCTTGTTATTTATGTTTTAAATAAAATAATAAAAAAAATCTATTGCACCAGGAACTGCGAAGGTGGTGGTGGGGGAAAGGGGAGGGACTTGCTTAGATGTCAGTCGATGCTTCGTGCGTTGCTGGGTGTAAGGAATTTGCGTTAAATTAAGTACCTTGGAAAGGGAAGGTATAGATAGGGTAGTGGCGTGGGATGATATTTGGGGAGGGTTAAAACACTGAATCGGGTGGCAAATGTAAGGAAAGCGTTTTTTTTAAGTTTTTGCATGGGATTTTGCCGTTCGGGGTGGTACTGTATAATAGACGTTTGAGGGAGTACCGGGGTTGTCAGGTGTGCGGGGGAAGGGGAGGAGTCAGCTTTTCATGTAGTGTATTTCTGCGAGGGTTTAGGTGTGGTACACGAGTGGTTCCATAGGGTTTTGCATTTGGTGGGGAGAGGGGGTGGGAAGGAGTTGAGAGTTCAACGTTCGGTGTCGTATATGGTGGCTGACTTTCTTTGTGTCATGGGCAATGAGGCACGTCGATGGTATCAGCAGGGTTAAGGTTTTGGCAGGGACGTTCTAGAGAACCAAATATCGCAGTAAGTTAGTATATGGGAGGAGATGGGAGCGGGACTTCCCGTCGCTATATCAAGCTTTAGAGTTAAAGATTTGAGATTGGTGTGATGTTCAGGGGTTTTATAACGGGCTGATCTGCAGTGTATGATCGTGGCAGTCAGGTAAGTGGCAGACGTAGAGATTGTGTTTATAGCTTTCTCCTATGTGAAGAGGAAGTAGCATTAATGTACATGTAGCATGTACGTTTTTGTGCAGATGATATTTAGTATTCCAGCCATATATGGTGTTATTTTGTGTATCCTCGTATAATCCTGGAAGTCATTATGACCTGCGTTACCTTATGTCTGGACTTGGCCATGCAATGTGTTTTTGTGATTTATGATTGGCCAGGTCCTTATATTAAGCCTGTAGGTGGTCCTGTATAGACTGTCGTGTAGGTAATTGGTGCCAACAGCTTGCAGATTTGATATGTTTGCTGTTGTATGCTATTATATGTAAGTGTGTGTGTGTGTGTGTGTGTGTGTGTAATGTAATAAGTGCAAATAGGTCTTTTCCTTTTGATGGATATACGACAGTGTGTTGAGGGGGGGAGGTTATTAATTATGTACCTTACATAAGCCATGTCGTGTGTCTGTCCTAGCTGAGACCCTACCATGGACTAGTTGTGCTCGGTGCAACGTGTAATGTATATTTATTGTCTGGTCTTGCTGTGGAATGATTTTCCCTGCAGATCTGTGTAAGGCATAATAATAGTAAACATAATAACTGTAAACGAATACAAAAACATAATAAATTCCACTACTAGCACCAGGTTATTCCTGGAGATGACAAGTACTATTACAACAGCCACTGTAACAGACAGTACACGCAAAAATCTAACTCACTAGGTATTACAACCCAGGATTCCAAATGGCCTGTTATCCCGGGTGTAATGGGAGCAAAATAAACACAGTAGAAAAAGTTTAGACTTATATTATCCTTCACCAATTTAGAACAGCAATATGTACACTATGTACAGTGATAAGTATAGTGCACTCCACAGTAAGCAAGGCAGAAATAGAAGCCACAAGATAGCAGACCGTGCTTCAACCAGCTCTAGAATGGGAATGACAATGGCAGACAGGAGAGTGGTACCCACATAACCTCTGCGATTGCCAAAACCATCTTCTTATTGGCTAGAACCTGGTCACTAGTTGAACGACGGGGCCCCATCATCAACTCTTAGCAACCTGGTTCGCTGGTTGGGGGAGATAGCCTGTAAATTAGGGTGTGTACATGCGCCGAATAAGGGTTATGTACTCTTCGCATGCCACACCCCCACCCCGAGAAGGCTCAGGATTAGGCTACCACCTCCCAGTGGTAACAGTGCCGCCATGGCACAAAATAATGGGACCGCCTTTCCTCTCCACCATCCAACTCTTAGAGAGAGCTCAGGTTTTCTAGTGACCAAAAGCCAAACCCTAAACTTAGAGTGAGACAGCAGTCAGTCAGGCTAGCATAGGTCCAAGATACAGACGGACGGTAGCCCGCATCCCCTCACTAAAAAAAAAAAAACCCACACCAGGGGATTAAAAAAAAGAGTTTACAAGGGGTTACCACAAATATAACATCCTAACCTAAATAAATAAAAATATTAGACTCGAGATAAAGAGTCCGCCAACACATTTTCTTTGCCGGCAATATATTTAATTCTGAGTGAGTATGGTTGCAGTCTTAGCGTCCAGCTCATGAGCCTTGTGTTGTGGTTCTTCATGGCTTGGAGATATACTAGAGGATTGTGATCACTGTAGACTGTGACCACCTGCGATGTCTGGCCCACATAAGCATCGAAATGCTCCAAAGCCAGTACCAGCGCGAGGGCTTCTTTTTCAATGGTAGAGTAATGTTACAAAAAACGCGATTCTAAAAGCTTAGAGATCTCCAGTGAATACTAGAAAGGACTGCCCATCTAGCATCCAGCCTGTTACTGGGTTTTTGTAACAAGTAGTCAGTATCCTTGTCCAATTATCCACTAGAATTCAGTATAATTCAATAGTGCTTCAAGATTATAACTGGTAGGCTACTAACTAGAGAAATTAAAATTTAATAAATTTATTAAGTCTAGAGGTATATTATCAAATTAAATTAAATTAAATTAATCACAGTAATCAAAACAATACCACTTCTCTCGAGTACAATATTATTGTGCTGAAATCACATATCACATTTATAATTCTTAAGTACCATCTGGTACATTAACATTTAATAAGATATTACAAATATGTACAAGTTTGTGTGTATGTGTGTAAGTGCTCTAAGTAGTTCGTTATGTCTCAAGACTCGACTAGACTTAAACAAGTGACTGACAAAGTCCTCACATAAACTAACTTCTTGACCAACTGGCAATCAGAACAGTCTGCTTGAACAATAAAAAGAATGCTAAGCCCAATAGCAATATAACAAGCAACTGCGACACAAAATCAGGAACAAGGAGATAATATAACGACACTAAGTAGGGACCATCTGCAGATCCTCCACAAAAGTCACAAAACTCCCATACTACTGAATCTAAGTTCAGCATAAGAAAATCCCCGACTGTGATAATACACAGATACCAGTACAAGATAAGTGAGAAGTTACAGCTCAGGACCTGAGTTACTCAGAGTGTCTATGAGACACACAACCTCAGTACAACGTCGAAATCACTAAGTCTATACAATGTTCTGTGAACAGAGTTCTACAGAACTAACAAGAATAATGAGACAGACAATCTGTCCAACCACAAAGAGAGTCTAGACCAGACTGAATACTTCAGGCGAGGTGAGGACACCCCCCCCCCTCGATCACGTGATAGCTCCGTGGGTCGCTGCCCAGCAAGAAGCCGGCAGTCTAGCGAGCCACAAGCGATAATTACAGTAGTTAGACAATCAAGACTTGAACTGAGCATATAATATGTTACATCCTATCTCAAAAAATTTAGCTAAGTCAAATAATAATAATATAAAGCAATATATTTACGATTTAGCTATTATCGCAAATATAAGCAATATAAAATTATATGAAAAGATAATAATTATATATATACATAATAATCATTGCAACCCATTCAGGGGTTGCAACAAGTAAGCCCTCTGATGTGGCTGGAACTTGGCTGAAAAGTATGCTACAGGCTGCAACTCCTCATTCTCGATTTGTAATAGTACTGCCCCAACCCCAGACTCACAAGCATCAACCTGTAATGAAAAAGGTTTGGAGAAGTCTGGAGACAAAAGAATGGGTACAGTACACAATAATCTTTTTGCTTTATTAAAAGCAGTGTTACAGTCTGAGGTCCAATTAAGGGAACTTTGTGACTGGTAAGAGAGGTAAGAGGGGCTACAATATCTGAGAAATTCTTACAGAATCTTCTGTAAAATCCTATCATGCCTAGGAAATGTTGAAGAGATTTCCTATCATGAGGAACTGGATAATCTTTAATAGCAAGAACTTTAGCAAGTTTAGGTGCAACTTTACCACTACCTACTTCATGGCCTAGAAAAGTGACAGTGGCCTGGCCAAAGGAAGATTTAGATAAATTAACTGTTAAATGGGAACTCTGAAAGGTCTCAAAAAGAGCCTTAAGTCTAAGTAGGTGTTGATCCCAAGTATCAGACACCAAAACAATATCATCTAGGTATGCTGCCGTGCCTTCAAGTCCTTTAATAGCCTTATGGATAAGTTTCTGGAATGAAGAGGGGGAATTTTTCATTCCGAAGGGGGTAACTGTGTATTGATAATGACCTCCTGTAATTAAGAAGGCAGAGATTTCCTTCGCCTTATCCGTCAAAGGTACCTGATAGTAACCTTTTAGGAGATCTAACTTGGACACAAAAGTAGCCTTACCCACAAAGTCAATTACGTCATCCAGACGAGGAAGAGGGTAAGCATTTGTAGTTGTGACCTCGTTCACCTTACGGTAGTCTGCACACATATGAAACCTCCATCAGCCTTCTTCACAAGGATGCACGGTGAAGCCCAAGGACTAGATGACTCCTCCACTAAACCATGCTTTAACAAAAATTCTACTTCCTGCTGAAGTAGCCTCTGCTTTTCAGGATTAGCTCTGTAGGGGGAGAGTTTAATAGGGTTAGAGTTTTCCACATATACATCACGATAACCTAACGTACATTTTTTCGGCACATCCGAAAAAATATTAGGATATGACTGTAGAAGCTCAGTTAAATTTGTTGCTTGCGTTTCAGATAGTCCCTCCATTAAAGGGCTAGGATCCTTGAGGAGGACAGAATTTGAAAGTTTAATATTAATTTCAGAGATAGAGTGCAAAGAATTAGAGTAGAGGAGGTAGAGGACAGATTCATTACTGGGACTTTATCTGGTGTATGAAAAGATTTTAATTGATTGATGTTGTAAATTTTAGTTTTTGAGGTCTTATCCATGGGAGCTACCACATAATTTACATCAGATAATCTACTTACAATCTGCATAGGTCCCGTAAATCTAGCTTTTAAGGTGTGGCCAGGTATAGGTTCCTGCACCAACACCTTGTCTCCTGGATGGAAGAAGTGGAATTTTGCACTTCTGTCATACCTCTGTTTCATCTTACTTTGAGCTGTCTTTAGGTTAACCTTGGCTAACTGACGTGCCACCTGCAACCTTGAAGACGGGTTGTAGAGTTTTGAGCTAACGTCTTCTCCCTTCCATCCTTCTTTGAGCACCCGAAGAGGACCTCGTACATTGTGCCCAAAGATGAGCTCAAATGGACTATACCCTGTAGACTCTTGCACCGTCTCTCGTACTGAGAACAGCAACAAAAGTAGTGATTCATCCCAGTCTGTAGGAAAGTGCATGCAAAAAGTTATCATAATTTATAACGTCTGATGGAATCTTTCCAAGGCGCCTTGGGACTGAGGATGATAGGCAGTGGATAAGTTGTGGATTATCCCTAACCTAGTTAATACTTCCCTAAATGCTTTGGCAGTAAAGTTAGCACCTTGATCACTTTGAATAGTTTTAGGAATGCCAAAACAAGAAATGAATTTTGCTAAAGCTTTGAGAATAGCTTTAGTATTAATACTGCGCATGGGAATTGCTTCAGGATATCTGGTTACTTTATCCATAATCGTAAATAAATATTGATTTCCAGACTTTGACCTAGGTAGTGGACCTACACAATCTATAATTAAATCTGCAAAAGGTTCTCCATCAGCAGGTACAGGTTGGATAGGTGCAAGTTTAATGGAATGTCCAGGTTTCCTTACTTGCTGACATTCTCGGCAACACCTAATATGATTCTTCACATCTTTCTTTAATTTTGGCCAATAAAATTTTGTGATTCTATACAAGGTTTTTGTAATTCCTAAGTGACCTCCTAATGAAGTATTATGAGCTATATTTAATATTTTAGGTCTATACTTTGTTGGAACCACTAACCTGTTAAACAATTGCCGGCCCTCTATCTCCTTACCAGTCTCAGAGCAGATCAAACAATCGTTTTTAACTTCATACTTGACCGGATGACCCAAAGAGGATTTACCCATGGCTGCCTGAAAAGCGAATTTTAAAGAAGGGTCCTTTCGTTGTTCCTCCTGGAAGGACAGTCCCTCGGGCATGGAAACAGAGACATCTGGCAATCCTGCAACCTGGAAATAGGAAGGCTTGATCGGGGTCTGTTCACTTGATTTACGAGGCTCCGGCCGGTGTGCCTAATAAAACAACGTGGCTATTCCGAGATCGGAATCGTCCAAGGATAGGTCAACATTCTCTCCAGACAACCCTAGGGATGTTGCCCGAGTTATGGCCAACACCGGAGAAGAATTACTCATTATAGGTTCAGGACACGCACTAAGAGTAGTAATGTTATTACTCAGTATTAACATGGCATCTTTCATGGGGAATCGTTTTGAGACACCTACAGTCAAGTACCCAGTGTAATATTTGCACTGTACATAAATTTTATGCAAAGGGACAGAATATATAGCTCCTCCAAATGCTTCTAAGAAAACAGAGGAATTCAAGGAAGTGTTCTCTGAAAGGGGTAATATTCCTTCTCTTACAAGTGAGCAATATGCTCCAGTATCTCTAAAGGTCTTTACTTCAGTTGTTTCTGTGTTTTCCTGAAGGGAAATAAGACTCTTGCAATAATAAGGAGCCATACCTTTTTCTACTTCTCTAGGGGACATGTTACTAGGGACATTAGTGATTTTTCCAATGGGTTGGGGTTTGTGGGGGCAGTCGGGACGGATATGACCTACTTTTCTACAAAGGAAGCAGACGACAGGCTTGCCCTTTACTCCCTGCGGACGTTGCAAATGGTGTCGTTCTGGCTGGTGTCTCTCTGGATACTGTTGTCGAGATGCACCATGAGTAGTTTGTCTCTCCGCAGGTGGACCATAAGTTGAAAAGCGTGGCTCACCAGGTGACTTAGTTGGCTGACGTAGACGTTCTCCCTCCGGCTGGCACTTCATTCTCCAAGGTTGACGATCTCTGCTCATGCCAGGCTGTAGAAAAGGGAGACGGGACCGCTCGGACAAGGAGCGGTTAGTTTCGAAGGTATCAGCCAACCTGGCTGCCTCCAATGCAGTGGTTAAGTCACGATCCTGCAGAAAGACTCTAACCTATGGTCCCACAGACTCCAGCAGGTTATCAATCAGAATAAGCTGTACCAGCTCCTCAAAGGTAGAAACACCACTTGCTTTATACCAGCTGGTAAAAGCTTTGGTTTGCTGTCTCACAAAGTCCACGAGGGATTGACCAAGCTGTCGTCTGCCCAGTTTGAAAAGTTTTTTGTATTTGGCTGGGATACATGTATATGCTACCAACACTGTGGTCTTCACTACTTAATAATCAGAAAATTCAGCGTCATTTAATACTGACGTAAATTCCTGTGCCTTACTCAATAATGCTGTATGAACCAACGATGCCCAATGCTGTTCCGGCCACATCAAGGCTCGAGCCTGATTTTCGAAGCTTTCGAAAAAATTTTCTGGTTCGGCCTCATTGAAGCGGGGAACAAGCTGTACTGCTTTTTGTAAACTAAAATCATTTACATTATGCGAAAACTGCCTCCTTTCTCTTTCCCTATCAAATTCTTCCCTGGCGAATGCTCTCTGTTCCCTAGTTTGCTCAAGATTGATTTTTGCCAACTCAAGTGCCAACGACGCTGATTTACCTTGAGACAACCCAGCTGCACTATACTGACCATTTTGCTCCGTAGGTGTATCATCTTCCTCCTGCGAGAACATAGTTTTTGCCCTAGCTCCCGTATAGGGAGGAGTCTGATGTGCCATCTCTTCTCCTATAAGTTTGTCAGCAATCAATGAATGCAGTTGCGCAGCTGTGAGAGTGTTTGTATTTAATGCCAATGGAACGAGCAATTTGCCAACAACTCTGTAGGGACAATTTATGTAGGTTATGCAAAGTATATGCCGACACCAGACGTCTGACTCGTCTAGGTGGCATAAGTTATTCGCTATGCACAGTACGATTGCAGAATACCCCAACGTAACAAGTTAATTTGCAGAACACACTTAGCAATGCACAGTACGATTGCAGAATACGCATACAAGCAAAGCCGACTGCAAAATTCTCCACACCGAACAGGCTAGTAACAACTGACATGCAAAATTTGTAAAGCAATGCCAGACAGCTACACTGTTCTAGAAGATTGACCGTAGCGAAGCGAGCACACCGAAGCAGCTAGTAGCGAGCTGTTGAACGATCACACAATAGCAAGGCTGACCATAACAGTAACTGACACGCAAAATTTGTAAAGCGTAGGCAAAGCTAATGCAATGCCAGACAGCAAGCTGCACAATGTTCCTGCTACGAGCTTCACCCTAAGCTCAACCGTTTCTCTAAGTCCAGCTCCAGATCCCAGACAGGCCCCCATATTACAACCCAGGATTCCAAATGGCCTGTTTTCCAGGGTGTAATGGGAGCAAAATAAACACAGCAGAAAAAGTTTACACTTATATTATCCTTCACCAATTTAGAACAGCAATATGTACACTATGTACAGTGATAAGTATAGTGCACTCCACGGTAAGCAAGGCAGAAATAGAAGCCACAAGATAGCAGACCGTGCTTCAACCAGCTCTAGAATGGGAATGACAAGGGCAGACAGGAGAGTGGTACCCACATGACCTCTGCAATTGCCAAAACCATCTTCTTAGTGGCTAGAACCTGGTCACTAGTTGAACGACGGGGCCCCATCATCAACTCTTAGCAACCTGGTTCGCTGGTTGGGGGAGATAGCCTGTAAATGAGGGTGTGTACATTCGCCGAATAAAGGTTACATACTCTTTGCATGCCACACTAGGTCCTTACAGTCATTGATAGGTACCACTGCACAAATGTGCACAATAAAACTCCTTAGGAACCTTTACATGGTTTTACAGTAATTAGGAGTACTTTTAACTATTACAACAAATACGTCAAACAAATTGCACATCATCACAAGGTTACTGTAGTAAAAATAGTAACACCATAGCAACAACTGCCACACACAAAATATACTACAAAATCATGATAGTAAAGTATAATGACCCTAACTAAAGCTATCATAACAACTATAAAACAGAATACGAACATACCCTCTACAGCAGGGTATAGGTTAAAGATCTTGGAAGGATTGGTACCAAACCTGACAAGAAAATCACTCCCTATGAAAGCAAAAGACTCGGCAGGAGATGCAACATTCCCCTAATGAAAATCAGGGGCGCCACGAGTGCACTGAGAGACAACATAATATGTGTACGGGGCCCAAGACTGTTCAATTGCCTCCCAGCATAAACAAGGGGAATAACCAATAGACCCCCGGCTGTCTTCAAGAAGGCACTGGACAGGCACCTGACGTCAGTACTTGACCAACCAGGCTGTGGTTCGTACGTCAGTTTGCGTGCGGGCAGCAGTAACAGCCTGGTTGATCAGACCCTAATCTATCATGAGGCCTGGTCTCAGACAGAGCCGCGGGGGCATTGACCCCCGAAACCCTATCCAGGTAAACTCCAGGTACAGTACGAAGGGATTTTAGGTCATTTTAGGCGAAGTAATCATTATTCAGAATAGTTGTATTGCCTCCTTTAGGCGTTGTCATTGTGCATGAATTATTGTAGAGGAAGACTGAAGCGTCGAGTTTGTCTTGTCTGGCAAGTTTGAACTTTATCGAATTACAAGAATGAAAATTTGTTTTTGCCATATATCAACAGTAATTAATCTGAACATAACGAAAAAATATATATCAATGATTTGAAGTAAAATTAAATAAATTTAAATTGACCTGTGATATACATAAAGCAGAATTTGGCTTCAAAAAATTCATGAGTTTAATTTAGGTCTGTATATCAGTGTCAAAGAAAATTGTATTGTCTAACTTTGTGAAAATGAAATTTTTGGAAAAGTTTAATTTTTAAGGGAGTTCAGCCTATTCGGCAAGTTCGGTTTATTAGGCTCGACACACACACACACACACATTATATATATATATATATATATATATATATATATATATATATATATATATATATATATATATATATATATATATATTGCAGTAGGCAACACCTTACACCGCCTCGTATCCAAAGCTGCTGTCCGAAATATTCGTGCACAGGCAGCCATGATGCTTCAACCAAACCAGCTTGGCTTTGGGGTCTCTCAAGGAAGTGAAGCAGCGGTTCATGCAACAAGGGCGTATATCAACAACCTGCCTGAGGACAATGCAGTGGTAAAATTAGATTTCAAGAATGCGTTCAATCTCCTGAAAAGAGACGTGGTATTAGCAGCAGTACAAGAACATTTCCCTGGTCTCTTCCCTTTTGTTTCAGCCGGGTATAGCAAGGAATCAATGCTTCTCTTTGGAGAGCATGAAATTACATCATCGGAGGGTGTCCAACAAGGAGATCCTCTTGCACCATTTCTCTTCTGTATAGCAGTTAGGGAAATCACAGTCAGACTGACCAGCGAGCTAAACATCTGGTTCCTAGATGATGGCACACTAGCAGGTACAAAGGAGTCCCTCCTACATGACCTTACACAGGTAATGACACGGGGACAGGAAATGGGTCTCATCCTGAATCCATCCAAATGTGAAATCATCTCAGTCAATCAACACGTGATAAATGCAGTGAGATCAAAACTACCAGGAGCAGCAGTCATTGCCCCCACAAATAGTGTCTTGCTAGGAGCACCTCTGGGAAGCAATGCCATTGACACAATTCTCAGGAAGAAATTGGAAGAGTTAAGGAGAATGGAACAACGAATAGGCAATCTGGACACCCACGATGCCTTGTACCTTCTCACAAAGTGCTTGAGTCTGGCCAGGTTGACATATTTCCTAAGATGTGCACCTTCATATGATAACCCTATACTGCACGAATATGACAGTATTCTGAGGCAGATTTTTACGAAAGTACTTAACCTTACTCTAGACGACGGGCAGTGGAACCAAGCTACACTTCCAGTCAGACTAGGAGGCATTGGTGTCCGCAAGTCATCACAGATTGCGTTACCTGCTTTTCTGTCCTCGTGTATTGCATCCAGAGAGCTTGTAGCAGCGATTCTCCCTGAACATCTTAGGGACAAGATAGGAGTCCAGGACCAAAAATTCATTGACGGAGCAATGATCTGGGATAATCTAACGGGCTCTGGAGCCAGACCTGCTCCCTCCAACAACTACAAACAATCGCACTGGGATGGTCCAATAGTGGAAAATATTGCCTTAACAATGCTTCAGAGTGTGTCAGGGAAGGATAGAGCCTGCCTCCTGGCAGTGAGAGCCCCTCATGCTGGGGACTTTCTGTTGGCTGTTCCCAACTCCAGCCTTGGCACACGTCTCGACCCACAGACCATCCGCATCGGTGTTGCCCTTCGACTTGCCGCCCCTATTCTCTCCGAACACAGGTGTATTTGTGGCAGTGAAGCAGCAGACCGATTCGGGTACCATGGTCTTGTGTGCCGTAAATCCGAGGGAAAGATTGCAAGACATGAGGAGGTTAATAACATTATCAAGAGGAGCCTCACAACAGCTGGATGCCCAGCAGTAAGGGAGCCACCCCAACTATGCAGATCTGATGGCAGCCAGAAGCGTCCAGATGATATCACCCTTCAAGCCTGGACAGATGGGAAGCAGGTGGTGTGGGACTATACATGTGCATCTACCTTGGCTGATACCTATCTCCAATACACCAGGGAGGAAGGAGGGGCAGCTGCCAGCTTCAGGGAGTCCCAAAAGTCTAGAAAATATGGAGAACTTGCCCATCATTATATGTTTGTTCCCATAGGCTCAGAGACCCTTGGCTCATGGGGAAAGAGTGCATCTAAATTCCTTAAGGAGCTGGGAAAAAGACTCATCAGGGTAACTAGGGATCCCAGGGTAGCTAGTTTTCTGTTCCAGCGGCTCAGTGCGGCTGTTCAAAGGGGTAATGCCTGCTGTATTTTGGGCACACGCCCCAGCTCTGAGGAGCTGGATGAGATTTCCGCCTTATAATCGGTGATACACACGTAACAACATGTACCGTATATGCCACCTTTATATCAACAATGTATCTCTTAAATCTTCTGTACCATATTATGTAATCAAATATTCCTATTAGTAAAAAAAAAAAAAATAAATATGAAAAGATGGGGTAGTAGGGGAAGTGGAATATTCAAACGGCTTCAGGAAGAAATCCAAATATTTTTCCTTGAAGCCTTTTTATCCACTTCTCCGAGGCTATGGGTCCCACAATTTACGCCAGAGGTGGACCCCATCCTATATATATATATATATATATATATATATATATATATATATATATATATATATATATATATATATATATATATATATATATATATATATATATATATATATGCAAAACAACCACTCTGAAAGAATAGAGAAATCCAAGCGCTTTCGTGACTACTCACATTATCAAGGAACTATGAAAGTGAAGCATATAATATAAGGGGTCCGGCCAGCACCTCACTATCAGATCCCACAGAATTTAATAATACACTGGACAAATAATTTTTAAATTTTCTTGGGTAGAATAGTTTGGGGGTGAGTTTTGCAAAGGACCTATCCAAGTTGGCTCGCCGCGCGTCACGTGTTTAACCGTTGTGGGATCTGATAGTGAGGTGCTGGCCGGACCCCTTATATAGCTTCCTTGGATGCTTCACTTTCATAGTTCCTTGATAATGTGAGTAGTCACGAAAGCGCTTGGAATTTCTCTATTCTTTCAGTGGTTGTTTTGCATATTTTGAAATCACCTGTTTACTGTGATCTTATTGCATATATATATATATATATATATATATATATATATAGACATATATATATATATATACATATAGAAATATATATACATATATATATATATAAATATATACATATATAAACATATATATATATATATATAAATATATATATAAATATATATATATATATATATAATATATATATATATAAATATATATATATATATAAATATATATAGGTAGTAGGTTGGTAGACAGCAACCACCCAGGGAAGTACTACCGTCCTGCCAATGTAACTGTTTTGCATGATGGTAGGATTGCTAGAGTCTTTTTCTGTCTCATAAACACTCTAGATAACAGGGATATCTTGCTACTCCTACTTACACTTTGGTCACACTTCACAGACACGCACATGCAGATATATATATATATATATATATATATATATATATATATATATATATATATATATATATATATATATATATATATATATATATATATATATATATATATATAGATACATCTAGGTTTTTCTCCTTTTTCTAAATAGCTCATGTTCCTCTTTATTTCTTCTATTGTCCATGGGGAAGTGGAAAAGAATCTTTCCTCCTTAAGCCAAGCGTGTCCTATGAGGCGACTAAAATGCCGGGAACGATGGGCTAGTAACCCCTTCTCATGTAGACATTTACTAAAAAAGAGAAGAAGAAAAACTTTATAAAACTGGAATGGTTGAATGTGCGTGGATGTAGTGCGGATGACAAGAAACAGATGATTGCTGATGTTATGAATGAAAAGAAGTTGGATGTCCTGGCCCTAAGTGAAACAAAGCTGAAGGGGGTAGGGTAGTATCGGTGGGGGAAAATAAATGGGATTAAATCTGGAGCATCTGAGAGAGTTAGAGCAAAGGAAGGGGTAGCAGTAATGTTGAAGGATCAGTTATGGAAGTAGAAAAGAGAATATGAATGTTTAAATTCAAGGATTATGTGGATTAAAGTAAAAGTTGGATGCGAGAAGTGGGTCATAATAAGCGTGTATGCACCTGGAGAAGAGAGGAATGTAGAGGAGAGAGAGAGATTTTGGGAGATGTTAAGTGAATGTATAGGAGCCTTTGAACCAAGTGAGAGAGTAATTGTGGTACGGGACCTGAATGCTAAAGTAGGAGAAATTTTTAGAGAGGGTGTGGTAGGTAAGTTTGGGGTGCCAGGTGTAAATGATAATGGGAGTCCTTTGATTGAACTTTGTATAGAAAGGGGTTTAGTTATAGGTAATACATATTTTAAGAAAAAGAGGATAAATAAGTATACAAGATGTGATGTAGGGCGAAATGACAGTAGTTTGTTGGATTAGGTATTGGTAGATAAAAGACTGTTGAGTAGACTTCAGGATGTACATGTTTATAGAGGGGCCACAGATATATCAGATCACTTTTCAGTTGAAGCTACACTGAGAGTAAAAGGTAGATGGGATACAAGGAGAATAGAAGCATCAGGGAAGAGAGAGGTGAAGGTTTATAAACTAAAAGAGGAGGCAGTTAGGGTAAGATATAAACAGCTATTGGAGGATAGATGGGCTAATGAGAGCATAGGCAATGGGGTCGAAGAGGTATGGGGTAGGTTTAAAAATGTAGCGTTAGAGTGTTCAGCAGAAGTATGTGGTTGCAGAAAAGTGGGCGCGGGAGGGAAGAGAAGCGATTGGTGGAATGATGATGTAAAGCATATGAGAAGTTTTTACAAAGTAGAAGTAATGCAAGGAGGGAAGAGTATATGGAGAAAAAGAGGTGACTGGTGAAGCAATGTAAAAAGAGGGCAAATGAGAGAGTGGGTGAGATGTTATCAACAAATTTTGTTGAAAATAAGAAAAAGTTTGGGAGTGAGATTAACAAGTTAAGAAAGCCTAGAGAACAAATGGATTTGTCAGTTAAAAATAGGAGAGGAGAGTTATTAAATGGAGAGTTAGAGGTATTGGGAAGATGGAAGGAATATTTTGAGGAATTGTTAAATGTTGATGAAGATAGGGAAGCTGTGATTTCGTGTATAGGGCAAGGAGGAATAACATCTTGTAGGAGTGAGGAAGAGCCAGTTGTGAGTGTGGGGGAAGTTCGTGAGGCAGTAGGTAAAATGAAAGGGAGTAAGGCAGCTGGGATTGATGGGATAAAGATAGAAATGTTAAAAGCAGGTGGGGATATAGTTTTGGAGTGGTTGGTGCTATTATTTAATAAATTTATGGAAGAGGGTAAGGTACCTAGGGATTGGCAGAGACCATGCATAGTTCCTTTGTATAAAGGCAAAGGGGACAAAAGAGAGTGCAAAAATTATAGGGGGATAAGTCTGTTGATTATACCTGGTAAAGTGTATGGTAGAGTTATTATTGAAAGAATTAAGAGTAAGACGGAGAATAGGATAGCAGATGAACAAGGAGGCTTTAGGAAAGGTAGGGGTGTGTGGACCAGGTGTTTACAGTAAAACATATACGTGAACAGTATTTAGATAAGGCTAAAGAGGTTTTTGTGGCATTTATGGATTTGGAAAAGGCGTATGACAGGGTGGATTGGGGGGCAATGTGGCAGATGTTGCAGGTGTATGGTGTAGGAGGTAGGTTACTGAAAGCAGTGAAGAGTTTTTACGAGGATAGTGAGGCTCATGTTAGAGTATGTAGGAAAGAGGGAGATTATTTCCCAGTAAAAGTAGGCCTTAGACAAGGATGTGTGATGTCACCATGGTTGTTTAATATATTTGTAGATGGGGTTGTAAGAGAAGTAAATGCTAGGGTCTTGGCAAGAGGTGTGTAGTTAAAAGATAAAGAATCACACATAAAGTGGGAGTTGTCACAGTTGCTTTTTGCTGATGACACTGTGCTCTTGGAAGATTCTGAAGAGAAGTTCCAGATGTTGCTGGATGAATTTGGTAAGGTATGCAAAAGAACAAAAATTAAAAGAGAATACAAGAAAGAGTAAGGTTATGAGGATAACAAAAAGATTAGGTGATGAAAGATTGGATATCAGATTGGAGGGAGAGAGTATGGAGGAGGTGAATGTATTCAGATATTTGGGAGTGGACGTGTCAGCGAATGGGTCTATGAAAGATGAGGTGAATCATAGAATTGATGAAGGAAAAGGGTGAGCGGTGAACTTAGGAGACTGTGGAAACAATGAACATTGTCCTTGGAGGCAAAGAGGGGAATGTATGAGAGTATAGTTTTACCAACGCTCTTATATGGGTGTGAAGCATGGGTGATGAATGTTGCAGCGAGGGGAAGGCTGGAGGCAGTGGAGATGTCAT
This sequence comes from Cherax quadricarinatus, assembly GCF_038502225.1. Classification (NCBI taxonomy): domain Eukaryota; kingdom Metazoa; phylum Arthropoda; class Malacostraca; order Decapoda; family Parastacidae; genus Cherax; species Cherax quadricarinatus. The sequence continues at coordinate 771,546 of NC_091361.1, read as the reverse complement.
GTCTGAGGGCAATGTGTGGTGTGAATATAATGCAGATAATTCGTAGTTTGGAAGTTAGGAGGAGGTGTGGGATTCCCAAGCTGTTGTCCAGAGGACTGAGGAAGGGTTGTTGAGGTGGTTCGGACATGTAGAGAGAACGGAGCGAAACAGATTGACTTTAAGAGTGTATCAGTCTGTAGTGGAAGGAAGGCGGGGAAGGGGTCGGCCTAGGAAAGGTTGGAGGGAGGGGGTGAAGGAGGTTTTGTGTGCGAGGGGCTTTGACTTCCAGTGGGCATGCGTGAGCGTGTTTGATAGGAGTGAATGGAGACAAATGGTTTTTAATACTTGACGTGCTGTTGGAGTGTGAGCAAAGTAACATTTATGAAGGGGTTCCAGGAAACCGGCAGGCCGGACTTGAGTCCTGGAGATTGGAAGTACAGTGCCTGCACTCTGAAGGAGGGGTGTTAATGTTGCAGTTTAAAAACTGTATTGTAAAGCACCCTTCTGGCAAGACAGTGATGGAGTGAATGATGGTGAAAGTTTTTCTTTTTCGGGCCACCCTGCCTTGGTGGGAATCGGCCAGTGTGTTAATAATATATATATATAAATATATATATATATATATATATATATATATATATATATATATATATATATATATATATATATATATATATATATATATATATATATATATGTATATATTATACTTACGTTTACCGCCAGGTACAAGATGGGGAATGATTTTAGCTGGAGAAGAAGGATGATGTGGTGGACTACGATGGTGTTTATATTTATTCTTCCTCCTGGTATGTATTTCTTATATAACCTTTTTCAAACATAATTTTAATAGCATTAATATTTGTCTTTTTTATTATTGCATTGTAAATATTTATTTCATGATATAAAATTCCCTTAGATTTACCAGCATATTTTTTCTACATTTTATTAGGTTTGTTAATAAGGTTTAAAGCCTATCGACTATACAAGGGTCATTTTTGTAATTTCAAAAATGAAAAAAAAATAATTTAAAAAAATTAAAGTTTGTACATTTTCAGTTACGTTAAACTTTAAAAAAAAAGAATAGACTGAATAAACGTATTTCTTGTATCACCTGGAAATACAAAATCTCTAAATTATAGTTTACAGTGTGATCAACCTCTCTGTTATTAATGTTAATTGTATGACGTACTCCCATTACCACCCCCACCATCAACACTCCACCATAACCACTCCATCAACACTATCATCACCCCACCATCACCACTCCACCATCCTCACCCACACCACCACCACTCCATCATCACCATCACCTCCTCACCATCACCACTCCACCATCACCTCCCCACCATCACCACTCCACCATCATCACCTCCCCACCATCACCACCCCACCATCACCTCCCCACCATCACCACCACCTCCCACCATCACCACTCCACCATCACCATCACCTCCCCACCATCACCACTCCACCATCACCATCACCACCCCACCATCACCACCCCACCATCACCACCACCTCCCACCATCACATCACCTCCCCACCATCACATCACCCCATCACCACCACCTCCCACCATCACCACTCCACCATCACCATCATCGCCATCACACCATCACCATCATCATCTCCACATTCACCATCAACACCACCATCACCACCACCACCACCACGCCATCATCACTTCACCATCACCAACCCCAACAACACCACTCCACCATCACCACCTCCACCATCACCACTCCACCATCACTATCACTTCCCCGCCATCACCATTCCGCCATCACAACCCAACCATCACCACCATCACCATCCCACCATCACCACCCTAGCATCACCACCCCAGCATCACCACCCCAGCTTCACCACTCCACCATCACCACCCCCATAATCACCACCCCACCACCAACCCACCATCCCCACCTCACCATCACCACCCCCACAATCACCTCCCCACCATAACCACCTTACCATCACCACTCTACCATCACCACCCCCATAATCACCACCCCACCACCAACCCACCATCCCCACCTCGCCATCACCACTTCACCATCTTCACCACCCCCACAATCACCTCCCCACCATAACCACCTGACCATCACCACTCCACCATCACCACCCCCACCATCACCTCTCCACCATCATCAGCCCACCATCACCACTCCGCCACCATCACCGCCCCAACCATCACCTCCCCACCATCACCACCCCAAATCATTACAATCACCACCCCCATCATTTCCATCACATCCTCCACCATCACCGCTCCACCATCACCACCCCCATAATCACCATCAAATCCCCCAAGATCACCACACAACCACCACATCCTCCACCATCATCACCACCATAACAACCACCACTACGATCACCACCATAATAACCACCACCACCACTACCATCACCACCACCAAAACATTCACCACCACCACTACCATCACCACCACCATAACAACCACCGCCACCACAACCATCACCACCGCCAATACTACCATCACCACCACCATAACAACCACCACCACCACTACCATCACCACCACTATAACAACCACCACCAATACTACCATCACCACCACCATGACAACCACCGCCAACACTATCATCACCACCACCATAACAACCACCACCACCACTACCATCATCACCACTATAACAACCACCACCAATACTACCATCACCACCACCATAACAATCACCACTACCACTACCATCACCACCACCATAACAACCACCACCACCATCATCACCACTATAACAACCACCACCAACACTATCATCACCACCACCATAACAACCACCACCACCACTACCATCACCACCACCATAACAACCACCACCACCATCATCACCACTATAACAACCACCACCAATACTACCATCACCACCACCATAACAACCACCACCACCACTACCATCACCATCACCATAACAACCACCACCACCACTCACCACCATAACACCACCACAATACTACCACACCACCACAACAATCACCACTACCACTACCATCACCACCACCATAACAACCATCACCACCACTACCATTACCACCACCATAACAACCACTACCATAACGACCGCCATAACCACCACCACAACCACAGCCACCATTAACATCACCACTACCATAACCACCATATTACAAAAAAAAGTGATTTTACTCATTTTGTAATAAAGAGTTCAGGATACATAAATACATGTTAAAATAAATGAATCTTTAATTATTTTTTTTTATTATCACACCGGCCGATTCCCACCAAGGCAGGGTGGCCCGAAAAAGAAAAACTTTCACCATCATTCACTCCATCACTGTCTTGCCAGATGGGTGCTTTACACTACAGTTTTTAAACTGCAACATTAACACCCCTCCTTCAGAGTGCAGGCACTGTACTTCCCATCTCCAGGACTCAAGTCCGGCCTGCCGGTTTCCCTGAACCCCTTCATAAATGTTACTTTGCTCACACTCCAACAGCACGTCAAGTATTAAAAACCATTTGTCTCCATTCACTCCTATCAAACACGCTGACGCATGCCTGCTGGAAGTCCAAGCCCCTCGCACACAAAACCTCCTTTACCCCCTCCCTCCAACCTTTCCTAGGCCGACCCCTACCCCGCCTTCCTTCCACTACAGACTGATACACTCTTGAAGTCATTCTGTTTCGCTCCATTCTCTCTACATGTCCGAACCACCTCAACAACCCTTCCTCAGCCCTCTGGACAACAGTTTTGGTAATCCCGCACCTCCTCCTAACTTCCAAACCACTAATTCTCTGCATTATATTCACACCACACATTGCCCTCAGACATGACATCTCCACTGCCTCCAGTCTTCTCCTAGCTGCAACATTCATCACCCATGCTTCACACCCATATAAGAGTTTTGGTAAAACTATACTCTCATACATTCCCCTCTTTGCCTCCAAGGACAAAGTTCTTTGTCTCCACAGACTCCTAAGTGCACCACTCACCCTTTTCCCCTCATCAATTCTATGATTCACCTCATCCTTCATAGACCCATCCGCTGACACGTCCACTCCCAAATATCTGAATACATTCACCACCTCCATACTCTCTCCAATCTGATATCCAATCTTTCATCACCTAATATTTTTGTTATCCTCATAACCTTACTCTTTCCTGTATTCACTTTTAATTTTCTTCTTTTGCACACCCTACCAAATTCTTCTACCAATCTCTGCAACTTCTCTTCAGAATCTCCTAAGAGCACAGTGTCATCAGCAAAGAGCAACTGTGACAACTCCCACTTTATATGTGATTATTTATCTTTTAACTCCACGCCTCTTGTCAAGACCCTCGCATTTACTTCTCTTACAACCCCATCTATAAATATATTAAACAACCACGGTGACATCACACATCCTTGTCTAAGGCCTACTTTTACTGGGAAATAATTTCCCTCTTTCCTATGTACTCTAACTTGAGCCTCACTATCCTTGTAAAAATTCTTCACTGCTTTCAGTAACCTACCTCCTACACCATACACCTGCAACATCTGCCACATTGCCCCCCTATCCACCCTGTCATACGCCTTTTCCAAATCCATAAATGCCACAAAGACCTCTTTAGCCTTATCTAAATACTGTTCACTTATATGTTTCACTGTAAACACCTGGTCCACACACCCCCTACCTTTCCTAAAGCCTCCTTGTTCATCTGCTATCCTATTCTCCGTCTTACTTTTAATTCTTTCAATAATAACTCTACCATACACTTTACCAGGTATACTCAACAGACTTATCCCCCTATAATTTTTGCACTCTCTTTTGTCCCCTTTGCCTTTATACAAAGGAACTATGCATGCTCTCTGCCAATCCCTAGGTACCTTACCCTCTTCCATACATTTATTAAATAATTGCACCAACCACTCCAAAACTATATCCCCACCTTCTTTTAACATTTTTATCTTTATCCCATCAATCCCGGCTGCCTTACCCCCTTTCATTTTACCTACTGCCTCACGAACTTCCCCCACACTCACAACTGGCTCTTCCTCACTCCTACAAGATGTTATTCCTCCTTGCCCTATACACGAAATCACAGCTTCCCTATCTTCATCAACATTTAACAATTCCTCAAAATATTCCCTCCATCTTCCCAATACCTCTAACTCTCCATTTAATAACTCTCCTCTACTATTTTTAACTGACAAATCCATTTGTTCTCTAGGCTTTCTTAACTTGTTAATCTCACTCCAACACTTTTTCTTATTTTCAACAAAATTTGTTGATAACATCTCACCCACTCTCTCATTTGCTCTCTTTTTACATTGCTTCACCACTCTCTTAACCTCTCTCTTTTTCTCCATATACTCTTTCCTCCTTGCATCACTTCTACTTTGTAAAAACTTCTCATACGCTAACTTTTTCTTCCTTACTACTCTCTATACATCATCATTCCACCAATCGCTCCTCTTCCCTCCCGCACCCACTTTCCTGTAATCACAAACTTCTGCTGAACACTCTAACACTACATTTTTAAACCTACCCCATACCTCTTCGACCCCATTGCCTATGCTCTCATTAGCCCATCTTTCCTCCAATAGCTGTTTATATCTTTCCCTAACTGCCTCCTCTTTTAGTTTATAAACCTTCACCTCTCTCTTCCCTGATGCTTCTATTCTCCTTGTATCCCATCTACCTTTTACTCTCAGTGTAGCTACAACTAGAAAGTGATCTGATATATCTTTGGCCCCTCTATAAACATGTACATCCTGAAGTCTACTCAACAGTCTTTTATCTACCAATACATAATCCAACAAACTACTGTCATTTCGCCCTACATCATATCTTGTATACTTATTTATCCTCTTTTTCTTAAAATATGTATTACCTATAACTAAACCCCTTTCTATACAAAGTTCAATCAAAGGGCTCCCATTATCATTTACACCTGGCACCCCAAACTTACCTACCACACCCTCTCTAAAAGTTTCTCCTACTTTAGCATTCAGGTCCCCTACCACAATTACTCTCTCACTTGGTTCAAAGGCTCCTATACATTCACTTAACATCTCCCACAATCTCTCTCTCTCCTCTGCATTCCTCTCTTCTCCAGGTGCATACACGCTTATTATAACCCACTTCTCGCATCCAACCTTTACTTTAATGCACATAATTCTTGCATTTACACATTCATATTCTCTTTTTTCCTTAATATTATATAAAAATCAATCTTTGGTCTAGAGGTATTTAAAATATATATACAGGTTACAATAATAAATTATTAGCATTTTAAAATAATAATATATATATCTATGCTAAAATAATAAATTATAAATAACATTTGTATAATAATAAATTATGATCAACTCCGTGTCTCACACGACACTTATAATGACGCTCTGTGTCCCACACGACACTTATTCGAGTTGTGACGCTCCTTTTCCACCGTGTCACTCGACACCCTTTTCTGTGTCACCAGACACTCCAGCTCTCCGTGTCACACGACACCCTTTTCTCTGCGTCATCCACACCCTTTCTCGACTGTGTCACACTTGACACCCTTGTCTGCGACACACTATCGACGTAGCGTCTTTCGAGAGGCCAGTCACGTGATACTATTCTATGTACACTACAACCAGGCCATCTTCAGTGTCACACGACACCCTTTTCTTCTCAGTGTTCCACTACGGTCCTGTAGCATATCTCAGTGTTCCACTCCATCATACTTCCCTAAGTGTCACACTACGGTCCTAGCCCAGTTCAGTGTAACACTCCAACCTTTTCTTCACGTAATGTCCCACTAAAACAGCATCAGATGACTCCGGCCCACAGTTGACCAGCGTAGGCGGTGACTCCGCAGTCATCACCGGTAGTCCTGTATATACTCTCCAAGGCCGGTAGAAGTACACCATAAGATGGTCTGGTGAGTACTGTCTACCGCCTTCAAGACCAATTGAAACACCACAAGGTGGTCCAATGAATTACTAGCAGAACACCATGCGGCCGTCAAGTAACTGAGGCCATCAGACTCAGTGAGCTGCGGTGAGCGGCTCTTCTAAAATCAGTAGAAGCCAGTAGAATACCAAAAATTTGGGCAGGAGAATACTCTCTACTGCCAGTAGATCTATACTGTAAGGTGTTCTGGTAATTACTGCTGCGGTGAGTACCGTGAGGTGTTCAGGTACTTACTGCTTCTAAAGCCAGTAGATGTGTACCGTGAGGTGTTCAGGTACTTACTGCTGCTAAGGCCGGCTCAGCAGTCCCCACATTGGGTTTCATGACGTACCCAGTGGTACTGCCGGCCGGCAGGTTAACCATTTAACCACTACTTTGGTAGGGGGCCGCAACACACCACCACCACTGCCATCACCACCACCATAACAACCACCACCACCACTACCATCACCACCACCATAACCACCACCACCACTACCATCACCACCACCATAATAACCACCACCACCACTACCATCACCACCACCATAACCACCTCCACCACTACCATTACCACCACCATAGCCACTACCACCACTACCTTCACCACCACCATAACAACCACCACCACCACCATAACAACCACCACTACCATCACCACCACCATAACCACCACCACCACTACCATCACCACCACCATAACAACAACCACCATCACTACCATCACCACAACCATAACAATCACCACCACCACTACCATCACCACTACCATAACCACCACCACCACCACTACCATCACCACCACCAGAACAACCACCACCACCACTACCTTCACCACCACCATGTTGCGACCCCTGTATGGGTCACAATGTATATAATGTATATTAGCTTTCATATAATTTTATATTGCTTATATTTGCGATAATAGCTAAATCGTAAATATATTGCTTTATATTATTATTTGACTTAGTTATATTGTTAGGATGTAACATTCATATATTATTATTATGTGCTCATAGTTCAAGTTTTGATTGTCTAACTACTGTAATTATCGCTCGTGGCTCGTTACTCTGCCGGCTTCTCTGTTGCTGGGCAGCAACAGTCCATGGAGAAATCACATGATCAGAAGGAGGGGTGTTCACACCTCGCCTGGAGTAGTCAGTCTGGGCTAGACTCTCTTGGTGGTTGGACGTATTCCTGACAAGACGTGCCTAACTCTCCCTCATTGGCCCTTGTTAGAAGATCGTCTCTGTCGCTTTCTTGTTGCTGGTTCTGAAGAACTCTGTTCACAGAACATTGACTAGACTTAGCGATTTTCGACGTTGTACTGATGTTGTGCATTGCATAGACACTCTGAGCAACTCAGGTCCTGAGCTGTAGCTTCTGACCTAATTTGTACTGGTATCTGTGTACTGTCACAGTCGAAGATTTTCTAATGCTGAACTTAGATTCAGTAGTATGGGAGTTTTATGGCTTTTGTGGAGGATCTGCAGATGGTCCCTACTTATTGTCGTTATATTATCTCCTTGTTCCTGATTCTATATAACTTTTCCTTGTTATATTGTTGTTCAGCTTATCAGTCGTTTTATTGTTCATGCAAGCTGTTCTGATTGCCAGGTGGTCAAGAAGTTAGTTAATTGAGGACTTAGTCACTAGTTAAGTCTAGTTGAGTTTCGAGACATAGCGAACTACTTAGAGCACTTACACACATACACACAAACTTACTTGTACATATTTGTAATATCTTATTAAATGTTTATGTACCAGACGGTACTTAAGACAAAAAATGTGATATTTGCCTTCAGCACAATATTTCTGTACACGAGAGAAGTGATTATTATTATTCTGTTTATATTACTTTAATTTACTTTGATAATGTACCTCTAGACATCTTTATTAATGAACTTATTAAATTTTATTTTCTCTAGTTAGTAGCCTACCAGTTGTAATCCTGAAGCACTAATAATTCTTATTGAATTCTAATGGATAATTGGACAAGGATACTGACTACTTGTTATGAAAACCCAGTAACAGGCTGGATGCTAGAAGGGCAGTCCTTTCTAGTATTCACTGGAGATCTCTATGCTCATTAGAAATCGCGTTTTTTGTAACAGCATAACAACCACCACTACCATCACCACCACCATAGAAACCATCACCACTACCATCACCACCACCATAACAACCACCACCACCACTACCATCACCACCAACATAACAAACACCACCACCACTACTATCACCACCACCATAACAACTGTTGCGAATAAGAATTTTTTTAAAGAACTTCAGAATGTGGCCTGTTACCATTTATTTCCTATGCAACAAGATTTTTGGATCCGAGTTATTTAAAGGTATTTTAGAGTCTAGTGGAAATAATTTCAACTGGGAAACTCCATAGAATAATATGTACATTTATTTAAGTATTTAAATACAATACTTTATCTTCTCTCTGTAGTTAATGTAACTTAATACTTTGTACAATAAATTTACCATATACATTTAGTTCAAAATCATGGAAATGTCACATTAATAAGGAAGTTTAATTATTCTTCCTGTAATTAAGACTTCAATAACATTTACGTCTTTGTCTTAACAAGACTGTAAACTCAAAATACAAAAGGTACAAGATGTGGCAAGACCTTTGAATCTGGCCGTAAAGTATCTCTATGGATTACTGAACTGACTAAGAATATAAATATCAAAAGAATCTTTCAGAGCAATTAGGAACAAACTGAGTCAGCTCTAGAGTCCAATTCTCAAAACCATTCAAACTGTATACCGTAAGAGCCAATATATGATCAGTTGTCAGGGCTAGAACAGGGAGCGGACTGACTACTTGCCAGTCTGTTGACGCATCGTCAGGTTGGATCAGCTGACCCAAACGTCAGCCAGCTGGACATAAATAATTGAACAATTCACCAGATAGTTCCGAGACTTAAAATCTATATACACAAGAAATCCTACCTAACAATAATAATAAAATAATAGTGATAATAACAAAATAGTGATAGTACCAAAATAGTGATAATAACAAAATAGTGAAAATACCATGGTATTTTTCATACATTAACAGATAATAATATAACGCCGAAAGTCTCTATTTTAGCTATAAACGGGGACTTTCGCGCTATAATATTAAGTGATAAACATATTCTCTTACAATAGTTAAATAACACAGGATGACCAATTTCGAAGATATAACACCCCCTCCCCGTACGACAATAGGTCGCAGTAGGGAGTTTGCAAGCGTCCTTGGCAATATCTCCTTTATAGTAAATAAGGCATGTAGGACGACGGGAGAATGGAGTAGAAAGAACTCGATCAGCATGATTATTTGCCAGAGGATGAGCTTTTGGAACAATGGCCGGAAGAACTATCTGGAGTGGCTTCCATCACAATTCGAGAATAGGAGTCTCAGACATGACTATCAGGGTCATCCATGTGGACTTAATACTTCGTCCCATCAACGAAGCGGCTTTCATAGTCATACTGTCGATATAAAAGAAAACCATCTGGTACCGTGAGAGCATTAACCTTACGATAATCAGTGCACATTCTAGAAGTTCCATCAGGCTTGGGAACTAATATACAGGGCGAGGCCCACGGACTTTTACTCCGTTCTATGAGTCCATAGGACAACAAAAATTCTACTTCCTTGTTTAATGTTTCTTGTTTGAGTGGACTTGCCCTATAAGGTGACTGTTTGCAAGGCTTTGCTCCTTGTACATCTATGTAGTGAATTCCCAATGTACAACACCTAGGGTCGTCATCGAATAAAACCTCATAACGTAATATCAAGTCTTTGATATCTTTTGCTTTCTTCAAATCAAGGTCCATAAGAAAGGTATCAAGAGATTGCAATGTCTCTGAATTTTTTAAACGTACTTCTATCGCTTTAGAGATGCTGGGCAGACTTACATTTTCAGTTTCAGCTAAAGGAAGAACTGTCGTAACTGGTACGATACTAGGGTGGTAAGCCTTAAGTTGGTTTATGTGATAAGTACGTTTTGCTTTTCTCTTTCCTGGAGTTTGTAGTACATAATTTACCTCATTGAGCCGCTCAATCACTTCCAAAGGACCTTCGTATCTAGGTTGCAGAGCGTGTCCAGGTAAGAATTTCTGTGCCATCACACTGTCACCTGGTTTGAAGAAACGAGAGCGTGTGTGTTTGTCATAACAATGCTTCATCTTGGATTGGGCCTTAGCTAAGTTTTTGAGGCTAATTCCCTCAGTTGTGACAAACGCTTTTGCATTATAGTTGGAGTTGTTTTAAACGAGAGTTCTGATTTTCCGGTCCATGAATCTTTTAGTACGGCGAGGGGGCCGTGTACTTGGTGTCCGTAAATTAATTCAAATGGACTAAACCCAGTGCTTTCTTGTTCGCTTTCCCTTAAGGCGAACAAGACGAATGGTATTCCTTCGTCCCAATCTCTGGAAAACTGCTCGCAGTACTCTCTCATCATTGATTTTAATGTTTAATGAAATCGTTCGAGGGCTCCTTGCGACTGAGGGTGATAAGCAACAGAAAATACGGACTTAATTCCGAGGCGAGATAAGGCATCACGAAACATCTTAGAGGTAAAATTTGAACCTTGATCGGATTGAATTATTCGGGGAATCCCCACCTGTGAGAAAAATTTTTGCTAAGCTCGAACAATGAGACGAGAATTAATTTTTCTCAAAGGGAGAGCCTCTGGATATCGAGTAACGACATCCATAATTGTAAACAGATATTGATTCCCTTGTTTAGTCCTGGGTAACGGACCAACACAATCTATTATCAGGCGTGAGAAGGGCTCACCACTGACGGGAATCGGAATGAGGGGAACTGGTGGAGGTGTGTGCGAAGGTTTGCCGGTCACTTGGCAGACTTGACAACTTTTTAGATAGCTTTCCACAGTCTCCTTCATTCTGGGCCAATGAAAATGCTTGGCTATTTTTCCCAGCGTTTTCTTTACTCCCAAATGTCCTCCCATGGGACTATGGCGGGCGAAACTAATAGCCAATTCTCTAAAGGTGCTAGGTAGCACTACTAGATGTTTGCTGGTAGACAGATGATCGTCGGAAGACAAAAGAGACTTTTTCTTTCTCATTAATATACCATTAGCAAGATAGTAACAATTGCCAGGTCTTGGGCGTCGTCTTCTGTAATAGCTAACTCTCGTAATTTCTCTAGGGATGGATCAAGGAACTGATCCCTTATTAAATCTTCTTTCGATAGCATTTTAACATCAGAATCTTGAAAAGGGCCGATCATAGAATATTTCAGATTTGAAGATCCGGGTTGTAAGGATCGGCTGAACAATAAATCGAGACCTAAATCTTCGCCTTCACTTAGGACATCAGTTGACAAAGGATTTTTAGGCGCTCTAGACATTGCTCTAGTTATAACATTGAGAGGAAATAAGGTAGGAGCCTCTTTTCGAGCTTCTATGGCATAGTTAATGTCAGTAGAATTATCAATAGCTAGAGGTTCTGGGCTTATACCTGGATAGTCTAGATCATTGCCTATGAGTAAGTCAACGCCCTGAATAGGAAAAGTTTCACTAGATATACCTACCGACACAAAGCCAGTATAGGTTGGTGTTTGGATGTATATCCTGTGAAGAGGCACTCTTATAATGGCGTCTCCATAGGCTTCTAATAAGACATCTAGCTTTGTGTGAGTCATATCACTTACGGGAAGTATGTCCTGCTTCAACAATGTTAAATAACTTCCAGTATCACTGAAGGAATTAATTTCAACTAATTGAGTATCGTCTATTGCAACTTTCACTTTAGCAAAGTAGGGACTCATAGCTGAGTGAATATCTTTTTCTGAAACAGCTCTAGTATTGAGTCATCTAGAATGACTACTGATTCGTTCTTGTGAACCTCGTTCGGTACTAGGGTTCAGTTTCTTTTGAGTTGTCGATGAAGATATTACCTGAATTGGGAAACGAAGTCGCTCGTTCCTGGTATCCCTCTCTAGCCAATAACAGTGTTTCCTTAAATGCTCTTTCTTATTACAATAAGTGCAGTTCAACTCACTGTTATGCCTTAGTGGTTTTTAACTTTTCCTAGAGTTAGATCTAAACTTATTATTCATGGGCGTGGAGGCATCATAGGAGGTCGGGTAAGGATTCTGTATGCGACGCATCTCTGTAAGATTGGATCATCCTTTCTTAGGGGGATATTTAGTCACTGTTTCCTTACTTTTTGTTTCTCCAATCAATTGTTGAGATATTTCATAATTATCGGCGAGCGAGGCTGTTTCTAGTATATTTACTATGGGGCAACTAATTAAATACTTATGCAAGTCTTCTGGTAAATTATTATAGAAATCCTCATGCAGGATCAACTGGGAAAGACTTTCCATAGATTTACAGTTAGAAGCTCTACACCATCTCTCAAAAGCGATTTTCTTTTCACGTGCAAAATCTACATACGACTGAGTTGGCTGGCATTTTAATGCTCTAAAGGTTTTTTGATAACTTACTGGGAGGAGATCATAAGCCTCTAGGATAGCCTTCTTAACGGAATCATAATCCACATATTTCTCAAAAGGTAACGTAGCCATACAACTTTGAGCTTTACCAGTCAACGAAGTATGTAATAAGGTTCCCCAGTGTTGTCGGGGCCAGCGCATAGCACGTGCTTGATTCTCAAAGACTTCAAAATAAGTATCTAAATCTCCGTCATTAAACCTTAGAACCATAGATGCAGCTTTTTGTATATTGAAAGAATCATTTGAGGATTCAGTACATCTTTCACTCACATTACCTTGTTGTTGTTGTCTTATATAGTGGAGCGTTTCCCTTTGAAAGTCTTCTTCATTTAATTTATGCTGAGCCTCAATTTGAGCAGTCTGTAAAATAAATAGTCTCTCTAATTTCTCAAACTGACTTTGAGAAATATGCCCCGATGGTATCGAAAATGAGGGAATTGAACTGACGGTATGTGGATATTCCTTTGGATGTGCACCTCGGTGAGGGGCAGGCTGACCATTAATAGGAATTCCTTCAGTAATGGGCGAATGCCGAACAGCGGCTTCACCCTGCAATACTTCATCTACTTTACTAGAGGCCAAAGCGGGACCTAATCTATCTGATTCAATTTTGTTACAAAAAACGCGATTCTAAAAGCTTAGAGATCTCCACTGAACACTAGAAAGGACTGCCCTTCTAGCATCCAGCCTGTTACTGGGTTTTCGTAACAAGTAGTCAGTATCCTTGTCCAATTATCCATTAGAAATCAGTATTATTCAATAGTGCTTCAGGATTACAACTGGTAGGCTACTAACTAGAGAAATTAAAATTTAATACATTTATTAATCATTAAGTTGTCTAGAGGTATATTATCAAATTAAATTAATCACAGCAATCAAAATAAAATCAATCTCTTGAGTTCAATATTATTGTGCTGAAAGCACATATCACATTTATAATTCTTAAGTACCGTCTGGTACATTAACATTTAATAAGATATTACAAATATGTACAAGTAAGTTTGTGTATGCGTGTAAGTGCTCTAAGTAGTTCGCTATGTCTCACGACTCGACTAGACTTAAACAAGTGACTGACAAAGTCCTCTAATAAACTAACTTCTTGACCGACTGGCAACCAGAACAGTCTGCTTGAACAATGAAAAGAATGCTAAGCCCAATAGCCATATAACAAGCGACTGCGACACAATCAGGATCAAGGAGATAACATAACGACACTAAGTAGGGACCATCAGCAGATCCTCCACAAAAGTTACAAAACTCCCATACTACTGAATCTAAGTTCAGCATAGGAAAAACCCGACTGTGACAATACACAGAAACCAGTACAAAATTAGGTCAGAAGCTATAGCTAAGGACCTGAGATGCTCAGAGTGTCTATGCGACACACAACCTCAGTACAACGTCGAAAATCACTAAGTCTATACAAGGTTCTGTGAACAGAGTTCTACAGAACTAACAAGAATAATGAGACAGACAATCTGTCCAACCACCAAGCGAGTCTCGAGCAGACTGCATACTTCACGAGAGGTGAGGACACCCCCCCTCGATCATGTGATAGCCCCGTGGACAGCACAGCTCAGAAGCCGGCACTCTAACGAGCTACAAGCGATAAATACAGTAGTTTGACAATAAAGACTTGAACTGAGCACTTATTATGTACATCCTAACAACATAAGTCAAATAACAATATAACAGTCAAATAATAATATAAAGTCATACATTTACGATTTAGCTATTATCGCAAATATAAGCAATATAAAATTATATGAAAAGGTAATATACATTATATATACATAATAATCATTGTAACCCATTCAGGGGTTGCAACACCCCCCCCCCCAACACGACAGAGGGTCGCACTAGGAGTTGCATTAATGTCTTTCACATTATTACTGATTACTCATATCAATACAATTTAATATAAATATTAATCAAAGTCTCTCTTGTGCCAAGCACCTCTACAATTTCACAGCGTCCGTCACTAGGATATGCCCCTAGTACTAGGGCAGTACACAGTATCGTATCTCTGCATACTCGTGGTTATGTACATCAGTGTAGAGACAGGATAGCGCAGATGAGTAGGGCACGTTGAGGCTCGAATATAGAGGAGACTGCATTCCACTCTTAAGTAGTGGTTGTGGAATGCGAGGCAGTATGAACATCTGAGTATGAAACAGCTTAAGGTGTGTAGTGAGGGGGGGGTCTGCGACAGGACAGTGTTGCGTCACGCAGTACATCACCTGCACCACACTACCCACTCAACACTCAGCTTGTCTCCTCCTCACACAACAATACTGTGAATACATAAATATAATAATTAGACATGACATGAGTATATATAGTTAATATGGGCTGGAGGGATTAAGTTACTTTACTGAATTTGACATAGCAAGTAACAAAAGGTATTTGGGCATAAAATTACGTTAATTTAATGTAACTGATAATTATTATGGACGAGACAGAGCGTCAGCAATTACATTACAATGACCACTTATGTGTTTTATACTAATAGAATAAGGTTGGATTCTGAGGGCCCACCTCATGATCCTAGCATTCTTACTCTTCATGGTGTTTATATAAGTGAGTGGATTGTGGTCTGAAAAAACGTTAATTTTAAATGGGGAAGTGCCCAAATACACGTCAAAATGTTCCAAGGACACCACAAGAGCTAGAGCCTCTTTCTCAATAGTGGCATAATTTTTCTGGTGTCGTTTAAGCTTAGATGAATAGTAACATATAGGATGGAGAATATCAGTGGATGTTGACTGTTGGAGCAGCACAGCACCCACTGCATAACCACTCGCATCTATATGTAAAAAGAAGGGAAGATTGAAATTAGGACTTTTCAACACAGGAGCAGAGGATAGCAAACGTTTCAACCTTTTGAACGAGTCTGAACAATCTCTAGTCCAGATGAACTGAACTTTGGTACTAATAAACATAGTGAGAGGTGTAGGTGGAGGCGTGTGCGCTAACTTGCCTGTCACTTGACACACGTGGCAACGTCGCACATGATCAGCTACTGTTTCCTTCATCTTAGGCCAAGTAAAATGTTTTGCCAGTTTACCGAGTGTCTTCTTGACACCCAAATGTCCTCCTATGGGACTATTGTGAGCAAAATCAATGGCTTGTTCACGAAATGTAACTGGTAACACTACGAAATGCTTGACTGTGGTGGAAACACTATCAGCTGACAACTTACATGTATTTTTCTCCATCAGTACACCGTTACTATAATAGTAACAATTATCGAGATCCTTTGCTTCACTCTCAGTAACTGCTATATCTCTCAGTTTTTCCAGTGACTGATCAACAAACTGATCCTTGATTAAATCATCATGAGTTAGAAATTTAACGTCAGTTGTGTCCTGACTAGGTTGATGACCAGGGGGAGTCAGTGTTAATGACCCTGGGCGCAGAGCGTCACTAAACAACATATTCAAGCCCAAATCATTGTCATCAACTAACTCAACAGGAGACAAGGATGGTTGTTGTATCTTTGACATAGCTCTAGTAATTGCGCTGAGAGGAAATAAAATAGGTTTCTCTCTACAAGCTTCAATGGCATAATTATCATCAGTGTTATTATCAATCACAAGTGGTTCTTTACATATACCAGCATGAAGGATATCGTTCCCTATCAACAAGTCCACTGACCTGATGGGAAATACACCACTGGATATACCCACTGAAATATAACCAGTATAATAGCTTGTTTCAATGTAAACTTTGTGAAGAGGTACTTTTATAACAGCCCCTCCATAGGCTTCTAACAATACATCTATCTTGCAATAGGTATCGTCAGTTATGGGCAGTACATCTTCTCTTAATAACGTGAGATAACTGCCAGTGTCTCTGAAAGAAATTATCTCAGATGTGATTCGTCAAATCCTACTTTATCTCTCGAAAAGTAAGGACTCATCGCTGAACGAATCTTTTCGTCAGATACACTTTCTGACGCTAGTCATCTATCCTGAGTAACATTATCTAAAACAGTAGGTTCAGAGGTATTGCTAGGATTTTGGTGCCTTTGTTGCTCAGAAGAGGATACGACTTGAGTGGGGGCGCCAGCCGCACGACTGTTTCTCGTATCTCCTTCTAACTTATAGCAATACTCTCTAGTATGTCCTTTTCTGTTACAATAGGTACATTTAACTTTCTTCTTCTCGGTATCAGATTTCTGTCTAGCCACAGAGACAGATTCAGGATTGTGAGTTTTCCTGGTAAAGGTACGAGAAGTTACAGTAACAGGTACATCAGGCCGGCAATGAGCAGCTGATTTAGGTTGCCAACTTCTAGGACAATTTTTAGTTACCTTGTTTCTTTGTGTTTTAGTAAGTACAAGTTTGTGAGAAATCTCGTAATTGTCTGCTAATGCTGCAGTTTCCAGAATATCCGAGGTAGTATGATCGATCAGATATTCTTGTATATCAGCAGACATACAGTTGTGAAACTCTTCGTGTAGTAACAACTGAACAAGGCTGTCGTAGTTGTTACACTTGGCGGACCTACACCACCTCTGAAATGCAACTTTTTTCTCACGAGCAAACTCTACATAAGTTTGATCTTGTCGTTGTTGTAACGTACGAAATGCTCTTTGATAACTTACAGGTAACAAGTTATATGTCTCTAGAATTGTTTGTTTGACAGCATCATAACTAATGTACTTGGTAAATGGCAAAGCTGCAGTACAGGTTTGAGCTCTTCCCGTCAAAGCAGTATGCAACAATGTTGCCCAGTGCTTACGTGGCCAATTCATAGCATGTGCCTGGTTCTCAAACATCAAAATATGTGTCTAAGTCACTTTCAAAAAATTTAGGAACCATGGATGCAGCTTTCTGCACATTAAATGTGTCCTGTGATCTATCAGTCTGTTGTCTTAACAGACGAACATTTTCTCTTTGGAAATCTTCTTCGTTCAATTTCCTCTGGGCCTCTATTTGTGCAGTCTGCAACATAAGGAGGCGTTCAAACCTCTCAAACTGTTCCTGAGAGATAGGACCAGTGGGTAATGGAGGAGTAGGGAAATTAACATGTCTTTCTGGACTGTTCTTAGGTCGGACACTTCGTCCAGCCGTCTCTAGAGAGTCTAGATCTGGTCTAGGATAAGTAGATACAGGAGTATCATACACTGTACTAGTATTAGGCTGTGTCATACTACCAGCTCTACTCTGTACTATAGTGTCAGTGAAGGAAGGAGCGAGCGAGAACTGATCTACACTAGGCTCAGACACTAGGCTCACTTCTGCCTTAGTTGCTCTTTCTTCAACTTCAAATAGAGCCATACTTCCTAATTGTGACACTAGCCTTTCTGAATCTGAATCATAATCAGACATCTCTGTATGAGCAGGAAACAATATATCTTTAATTAACCCTCTGACAGTCTCAGCTGTGTAATTCCTGTTATACGTCACACCGAGATACTTGGCTACTTGCCAACACGTCTGAAGTTTTAATGTACTTAACTCAGACAAAGTCAGAGTATCAATTAACTGTTTCACTTTGGCATACGTCACGAAAATAATTGTACTACGAGAGAGTGATTATAGGAAACTATAATCCTAATAGGAATTTTATTGTTGGCTGTCTTAGAGCTAGAACTCATAAACAGTATTTCCATCTCCTTGGATCAAGAGACTCAGTCAGGTACATACATCCACCTGGTATGTTGTACAAGACTAAACTCAAAGTCTTCAGATTAGGAAAGTACTCAAAGTGTTTGATCATAGAAGTAGTAGTATGTCAAACTGGACAATTTCTCCAACACCTTGGATCAAGAGCCTCCCGGACATGCCCCCATTTGTTACAAAAAACGCGATTCTAAAAGCTTAGAGATCTCCAGTGAACACTAGAAAGGAATGCCCTTCTAGCATCCAGCCTGTTACTGGGTTTTCGTAACAAGTAGTCAGTATCCTTGTCCAATTATCCATTAGAAATTAGTATTATTCAATAGTGCTTCAGGATTACAACTGGTAGGCTACTAACTAGAGAAATTAAAATTTAATAAATTTATTAATCATTAAGTTGTCTAGAGGTATATTATCAAATTAAATTAATCACAGCAATCAAAATAAAATCAATCTCTCGAGTTCAATATTATTGTGCTGAAAGCACATATCACATTTATAATTCTTAAGTACCGTCTGGTACATTAACATTTAATAAGATATTACAAATATGTACAAGTAAGTTTGTGTATGCGTGTAAGTGCTCTAAGTAGTTCGCTATGTCTCACGACTCGACTAAACTTAAACAAGTGACTGACAAAGTCCTCTAATAAACTAACTTCTTGACCGACTGGCAACCAGAACAGTCTGCTTGAACAATGAAAAGAATGCTAAGCCCAATAGCCATATAACAAGCGACTGCGACACAATCAGGATCAAGGAGATAACATAACGACACTAAGTAGGGACCATCAGCAGATCCTCCACAAAAGTTACAAAACTCCCATACTACTGAATCTAAGTTCAGCATAGGAAAAACCCGACTGTGACAATACACAGAAACCAGTACAAAATTAGGTCAGAAGCTATAGCTAATTACCTGAGATGCTCAGTGTCTATGCGACACACAACCTCAGTACAACGTCGAAAATCACTAAGTCTATACAAGGTTCTGTGAACAGAGTTCTACAGAACTAACAAGAATAATGAGACAGACAATCTGTCCAACCACCAAGCGAGTCTCGAGCAGACTGCATACTTCACGAGAAGTGAGGACACCCCCCCCCCTCGATCACGTGATAGCCTTGTGGACAGCAGAGCTCAGAAGCCGGCAGTCTAACGAGCTACAAGCGATAAATACAGTAGTTTGACAATCAAGACTAGAACTGAGCACTTATTATGTTCATCCTAACAACATAAGTCAAATAACAATACAACAGTCAAATAATAATATAAAGTCATACATTTACGATTTAGCTATTACCACAAATATAAGCAATATAAAATTATATGAAAAGGTAATATACATTATATATACATAATAATCATTGTAACCCATTCAGGGGTTGCAACAAATTTCAAGATCAATTCTTTGAAATTGTTCTTTTAATACTTCGAATCTCGACTGGTAGCTTACTTGAGAAACTAAACTTTCAGAGTCAGAATCTCCTGCTACATGATGGTTAGAGGCCCCTGGAAACAATTTGTTTCTAATTATTGCCCTTATGGTATTTACTGTGTAATATCTATAGTATGGTACTCCCAATTTACGGGCTATCTGCCAGCACGTTTGAAGTTTCAAGGAGTCCAGCTTTGTCAATGTTAAATCTTCAAATATCTCTTTAATGTGATCTTCCATGATCAATATTTTGAAATTAACTAAAGATAAATTCCCAGTATATAACTTTAATATTGTTCTTTTTGATCAATGTCTTTGAACAACAGAGATCCCAGACAGGCCCCCATTTGTTGCGAATAAGAAATTTTTTAAAGAACTTCAGAATGTGGCCTGTTACCATTTATTTCTTATGCAACAAGATTTTTGGATCTGAGTTATTTAAAGGTATTTTAGAGTCTAGGGGAAATAATTTCAACTGGGAAACTCCATAGAATAATATTCAAATTTGTTAAAGTATTTAAATACAATACTTTATCTTCTCTCTGTAGTTAATGTAACTTAATACTTTTTACAATAAATTTACCATATACATTTAGTTCAAAATCATAGAAATGTCACATTAATAAGGAAGTTTAATTATTCTTCCTGTAATTAAGACTTCAATAACATTTACGTCTTTGTCTTAACAAGACTGTAAACTCAAAATACAAAAGGTACAAGATTTGGCAAGACCTTTGAATCTGGCCGTAAAGTATCTTTATGGATTACTGAACTGACTAAGAATATAAATATCAAAAGAATTTTTCAGAGCAATTAGGAACAAACTGAGTCAGCTCTAGAGTCCAATTCTCAAAATCATTCAAACTGTACACCATAAGAGCCAATATACGATCAGTTGTCAGGGCTAGAGCAGGGAGCGGACTGACTACTTGCCAGTCTGTTGATGCATCATCAGGTTGGATCAGCTGACCCAAACGTCAGCCAGCCGGACATAAACAATTGAACAATTCACCGGATAGTTCCAAGACTTAAACTCTATACCTAACAATAATAATAAAATAATAGTGATAACAAAATAGTGATAATACCAAAATAGTGATAATAACAAAATAGTGATAATACCATGGTATTTTTCATATATTAACAGATAATAATATAACGCCGAAAGTCTCTATTTTAGCTATAAACGGGTACTTTCACGCTATAATATTAAGTGATGAACATATTCTCTTACAATAGTTAAATAACACAGGATGACCAATTTTGAAGATATAACACAACCACTACTACCATCACCACAACCATAACAACCACAACCACCACTACCATCACCACCACCATAACAACCACCACCACCACTACCATCACCACCATCACCACCACCATAACAACCACCACCACCACTACCATCACCACCACCATAACAACCACCACCACAACTACAATCACCACCATAACAACCACCACCACCACTACCATCACCACCACCATAACAACCACCACGACCACTACAATCACCACCACCATAATAACCACTACCACCACTACCATCACCACCACCATAGCAACCACCACCACCACAACCGTCACCACCACTATAACAACCACTACCACTACCATCACCATCTCCATAACAACCACTGCCACGACTACCATCACCACCACTGCCATCACCACCACTATAAAAACCACCACCACCACTACCATCACCACCACCTTAAAAACCACCACCACCACTACCATCACCAAATCCATAACAACCACCACCACTACTACCATCAACACCATAACAACCACCACCACTATTACAACCCAGGATTCCAAATGGCCTGTTATCCCGGGTGTAATGGGAGCAAAATAAACACATCAGAAAAACTTTAGACTTATATTATCCTTCACCAATTTAGAACAGCAATATATACACTATGTACAGTGATAAGTATAGTGCACTCCACGGTAAACAAGGCAGAAATAGAAGCCACAAGATAGCAGACCGTGCTTCAACCAGCTCAAGAATGGGAATGACATGGGCAGACAGGAGAGTGGTACCCACATAACCTCTGCGATTGCCAAAACCATCTTCTTATTGGCTAGAACCTGGACACTAGTTGAACGACGGGGCCCCATCATCAACTCTTAGCAACCTGGTTCACTGCTTGGGGGAGATAGCCTGTAAATGTGGGTGTGTACATGCGCCGAATAAAGGTTATGTACTCTTTGCATGCCACACCCCCACCCCGAGAAGGCTCAGGATTAGGCTGCCACCTCCCAGTGGTAACCTTGCTGCCTTGGCACAAAATAATTGGACCACCTTTCCTGTCCACCATCCAACTCTTAGATAGAACTCGGCTTTTCTCCTGACAAAAAGCCAAACCCTAAACTCAGAGTGAGACAGCAGCCAGTCGGGCTAGCATAGGTCCAAGATTCTGGCGGACGGTAGCCCGCATCCCCTCACTAAAAACAAACCCACACAAGGGGATAAAAAAAAGAGCGTGAAAAGGGGTTACCACAAATAATATAACATCCTAACATAAATAAATAAAAATATTAGACTCTAGATAAAGAGTCCGCCAACACATTTTCTTTGCCGGCAATATATTTAATTCTAAGTGAGTATGGTTGCAGTCTTAGCGTCCAGCGCATGAGCCTTGTGTTGTGGTTCTTCATGGCTTGGAGATATACTAGAGGATTGTGATCACTGTAGACTGTGACCACCTGCGATGTCTGGCCCACATAAACATCGAAATGCTCCAAAGCCAGTACCAGCGCGAGGGCTTCTTTTTGAATGGTAGAGTAAGCCCTCTGATGTGGCTGGAACTTGGCTGAAAAGTATGCTACAGGCTGGAACTCCTCATTCTCGTTTTGTAATAGTACTGACCCAACACCAGACTCATAAGCATCAATCTGTAATGAAAAAGGTTTGGAGAAGTCTGGAGACAAGAGAATGGGTGCAGTACACAATATTCTTTTTGCTTTGTCAAAAGCAGTTTGACAATCTGGGGTCCAATTAAAGGGAACTTTGTGACTTGTAAGAGAGGTAAGAGGCCCGAGCTACAATATCCGAGAAATTCTAACAGAATCTTCTGTAAAATCATATCATGCCTAGGAAACGTTGTAGAGTTTTCTCATCATGAGGAACTGGATAATCTTTAATAGCAAGAACTTTAGCAAGTTTAGGTGCAACTTTACCACTACCTACTTCATGGCCTAGAAAAGTGACAGTGGCCTGGCCAAAGGAAGATTTAGATAGATTAACTGTTAAATGGGAACTCTTAAAGTTCTCAAAAAGAGCCTTAAGTCTAAGTAGGTGTTGATCCCATGTATCAGACACCACAACAATATCATCTAGGTACGCTGCCGTGCCTTCAAGTCCTTTAATAGCCTGATGGATAAGTTTCTGGAATGAGGAGGGGGAATTTTTCATTCTGAAGGGGGTAACTGTGTATTGATAATGACCTCCTGGAATTACGAAGGCAGAGACTTCCTTCGCCTTATAAGTCAAAGGTACCTGATAGTAACCTTTAAGGAGATCTAACTTGGACACAAAAGTAGCCTTACCCTCAAAGTCAATTACGTCATCCAGACGAGGAAGAGGGTAAGCATCTGTAATTGTGACCTCATTCACCTTACTGTAGTCTGTACACATACGGAACCCTCCATCAGCCTTCTTCACAAGGATGCACGGTGAAGCCCATGGACTAGATGACTCCTCCACTAAACCATGCTTTAACAAAAATTCTACTTCCTGCTGAAGTAGCCTCTGCTTTTCAGGATTAGCTCTGTAGGGGGAGAGTTTAATTTGTATTGAGTTTCCCACATCTACATCATGATAACCTAACGTACATTTTTTCGGCACATCCGAAAAAATATTAGGCTATGACTGTAGAAGCTCAGTTAAATTTGTTGCTTGCGTTTCAGATAGTCCCTCCATTAAAGGGCTAAGATCCTTGAGGAGGACAGAATTTGAAAGTTTAATATTAATTTCAGAGATAGAGTGCAAAGAATCAGAGTCGTCCTCAGAGGTAGAGGACAGATTCATTACTGGGACTTTATCTGGTGAATGGAAATATTTTAATTGATTAATGTGGTAAGTTTTAGTTTTTGAGGTCTTATCAATGGGAGCTAAAACATAATTTACATCAGATAATCTTACTATCTGCATAGGTCCCGTAAATCTAGCTTTTAAGGTGTAGCCAGGTATAGGTTCCTGCACCAACACCTTGTCTCCTGGATGGAAGGAGCGGAATTTTGCACTTCTGTCATACTTCTGTTTCATCTTACTTTGAGCTGTCTTTAGGTTAGCCTTGGCTAACTGACGTGCCACCTGCAACCTTGAAGACGGGTTGTAGAGTGTTCAGCTAACGTCTTCTCCCATCCATCCTTCTTTGAGCACCCGAAGAGGACCTCGTACATTGTGCCCAAAGATCAGCTCAAACGGACTATACCCTGTAGACACTTCCACCGTCTCTCGTACTGAGAACAGCAACAAAGGCAGTGATTCATCCCAGTGTGTAGGAAAGTGCATGCAAAAAGTTCCCATCATGGTTTTTAACGTCTGATGGAATCTTTCCAAGGAGCCTTGGGACTGAGGGTGATAGACAGTGGATAAGTTGTAGATTATCCCTAACCTAGTTAATGCTTCCCTAAATGCTTTGGCAGTAAAGTTAGTACATTGATCACTTTGAATAGTTTTAGGAATGCCAAAACAAGAAATGAATTTTGTTAAAGCTTTGAGAATAGCTATAGTATTAATACTACGCATGGGTATTGCTTCTGGATATCTGGTTACTTTATCCATAATCGTAAATAAATATTGATTTCCAGACTTTGACCTAGGTAGTGGACCTACACAATCTATAATTAAATCTGCAAAAGGTTCTCCATCAGCAGGTATTGGTTGGAGAGGTGCAGGTTTAATGGAATGTCCAGGTTTCCCTACTTGCTGACATTCTCGGCAACACCTAATATGATTCTTCACATTTTTCTTTAATTTTGGCCAATAAAATTCTTTTGTGATTCTATACAAGGTTTTAGTAATTCCTAAGTGACCTCCTAATGAAGTATTATGAGCTATATTTAATATTTGAGGTCTAAACTTGGTTGGAACCACTAACCTGTCATACAATTGCCGGCCCTCTATCTCCTTACCAGTCTCAGTGCAGATCAAATAATCGTTTTTAACTTCATACTTGACCGGATGACCCAAAGAGGATTTACCCATGGCTGCCTGAAAAGCGAATTTTAAAGAAGGGCCCTTTGGTTGTTCTTCCCGGAAGGACAGTCCCTCGGGCATGGAAACAGAGACATCTGGCAATCCTGCAACCTGGGAATAGGAAGGCTTGATCGGGGTCTGTTCACTTGATTTACGAGGCTCCGGCCGGTGTGCCTCATAAAACAACGTGGCTATTCCAAGATCTGAGTCGTCCAAGGATAGGTCAACATTCTCTCCAGACAACCCTTGGGATGTTGCCCGAGTTATGGCCAACACCGGAGAAGAATTACTCATTATAGGTTCAGGACACGCACTAACAGTAGTAATGTTATTACCCAGTAATAACATGGCATCTTTCATGGGGAATCCTTTTGAGACACCTACAGCCAAGTACCCAGTGTAATTTTGCACTGTACATAAATTTTATGCAAAGGGACAGAATATATAGCTCCTCCAAATGCTTCCAATAAAACAGAGGAATTCAAGGAAGTGTTCTCTGAAAGGGGTAATATTCCTTCTCTTACAAGTGAGCAATATGCTCCAGTATCTCTAAAGGTCTTTACTTCAGTTGTTTCTTAGTTTTCCTGAAGGGAAATAAGACTCTTGCAATAATAAGGGGCCATACCTTTTTCTACTTCTCTAGGGGACATGTTACTAGGGATATTAGAGATTTTCCCAATGGGTTGGGGTTTGTGGGGGCAGTTGGGACGGATATGACCTACTTTGTTACAAAGGAAGCAGACGACAGGCTTGCCCTTTACTCCCTGCGGACGTTGCAACTGGTGTCGCTCTGGCTGGTGTCTCTCTGGATACTGTTGTCGAGATGCACAATGTTGAGTAGTTTGTCTCTCAGCAGGTAGACCATAAGTTGAAAAGCGTGGCTCACCAGGTGACTTAGTTGGCTGACGTAGACGTTCTCCCTCCGGCTGGCACTTCATTCTCCAAGGTTGACGATCTCTGCTCATGCCAGGCTGTTGAAAAGAGAGACGGGACCGCTCGGACAAGGAGCGGTTAGTTTCGAAGGTATCAGCCAACCTGGCTGCCTCCAATGCAGTGGTTAAGTCACGATCCTGCAGAAAGACTCGAACCTCTGGTCCCACAGACTCCAGCAGGTTATCAATCAGAATAAGCTGTACCAGCTCCTCAAAGGTAGAGACACCACTTGCTTTATACCAGCAGGTAAAAGCTTTGGTTTGCTGTCTTACAAAATCCACGAGGGATTGACCAAGCTGCCGCCTGCTTAGTTTGAAAAGTTTTTTATATTTGGCTGGGATACATGTATATGCTCCCAACACTGTGGTCTTCACTACTTGATAATCAGGAGATTCAGCGTCATTTAATACTGACGTAAATTCCTGTGCCTTACCAAACAATGCTGTATGAACCAACGATGCCCAATGCTGTTCCGGCCACCTCAAGGCTCGAGCCTGATTTTCGAAGCTTTCGAAAAATTGTTCTGGTTCGGCCTCATTGAAGCGGGGAACAAACTGTACTGCTTTCTGTAAACTAAAATTATTTACAGAATGCGAAAACTGCCTCCTTTCTCTTTCCCTATTAAATTCTTCCCTTGCGAATGCTCTCTGTTCCCTAGTTTGCTCAAGATTTATTTTTGCCAGCTCAAGTGCGAACGACGCTGATTCACCTTGAGACAACCCTGCTGCACTGTACTGACCATTTTGCTCCGTAGGTGTATCATCTTCGTCCTGCGAGAACATAGTAGTTTTTGCCCTAGCTCCCGTAGTGGGAGGAGTCTGATGTGCCATCTCCTCTTCTATAAGTTTGTTAAGCAATTAGTGAACGCAGTTGCGCAGCTGTGAGAGTGCGTTTGTATTTAATGCCAATGGAACTAGCAATTTTCCAACAACGCTGTAGGGACAATTTAGGTAGGTTATGCAAAGTATATACCGACACCAGACGTCTGACTCATCTAGGTGGCATAAGTTATTCGCTATGCACAGTACGATTGCAGAATACCCCAGCGTAACACGTTAATTTGCAGAACACGCTTAGCTATGCATAGTACGATTGCAGAATACGCATACAAGCAAAGCCGACTGCAAAATTCTCCACACCGAACAGGCTAGTAACAACTGACACGCAAAATTTGTAAAGCAATGCCAGACAGCTACACTGTTCTAGAAGATTGACCGTAGCGAAGCGAGCACACCGAACAAGCTAGTAGCGAGCTGTTGAACGATCACACAATAGCAAGGCTGACCATAAAGCAACTGACACGCAAAATTTGTAAGGCGTAGGCAAAGCTAATGCAATGCCAGACAGCAAGCTGCACAATGTTCCTGCTACGAGCTTCACCCTAAGCTCAACCGTTTCTCTAAGTCCAGCTCCAGCTCCAGCTCTCGGACAGGCTACCCATATTACAACCCAGGAATCCAAATGGCCTGTTATCCTGGGTGTAAAGGGAGCAAAATAAACACAGCAGAAAAAGTTTAGACTTATATTATCCTTCACCAATTTAGAACAGCAATATGTACACTATATACAGTGATAAGTATAGTGCACTCCACGGTAAGCAAGGCAGAAATAGAAGCCACAAGATAGCAGACCGTGCTTCAACCAGCTCTAGAATGGGAATGACAAGGGCAGACAGGAGAGTGGTACCCACATAACCTCTGCGATTGCCAAAACCATCTTCTTATTGGCTGGAACCTGGTCACTAGTTGAACGACGGGGCCCCATCATCAACTCTCAGCAACCTGGTTCGCAGGTTGGGGGAGATAGCCTGTAAATGAGGGTGTGTACATGCGCCGAATAAAGGTTACGTACTCTTTGCATGCCACACACCACTACCATCACCACCACCATAACAACCACCACCACCACTACTATCACCACCACGATAACAACCACCACCACCACTACCATCACCACCGCCATAACAACCACCGCCACCACTACCATCACCACCACCATAAAAACCACCACCACCACTATCATCACTACCACCATAACCACCCCCGCCTCCACATCCATCACCACCACCATAACAACCACCACCACCACTACCACCACCATTACAACCACCACCCCCACTACCCTCACCACCACCATAACAACCACCAGTACCACTACCATCACCACCACCATAACAACCACCACCACCACTACCATCACCACCACCACTACTATCACCACCACCACTACAATCACCACCACCACTACCATCACCACCAACATAACAACCACCACCACCACTACCCTCACCACCACCATAACCGCCACCACCACTACCACTCCACCACCATAACCACCACCACAACCACCACTACCATCACCAGCACTATCATCACCACCACTATAACAACCACCAACACCACTGCCATCACCACCACCATAACAACCACCACCATTACCATCACCACCACTATCATCACCACCACTATAAGAATCACCACCACCACTACCATGACCACCACCATAACAACAACCACCACCTCTACCATCACGACCACCCCTACCATGACCACCACTATCATCACCACCACTATAACAACCACCACCACCACTGCCACCACTATCATCACTACCACTATAACAACCACCACCCCTACTACCATCACCACCACTATCATCACCACCACTATAACAACCATCACCCCTACTACCATCACCACCTCTATCATCACCACCACTATAACAACCATCACCCCTACTACCCTCACCACCACTCAATTTAAAAAAAAAAACATTTATGAGAAACACTGAAAAAAAAATCATTATTTCAATACCCGAAATTAAAACTAAATTGTGAATATATTTATATTAATTTATCAGCTAAAATTAACTAAATGTATTTTGGTCAGTGTGTGATGGTGAGGCTGACCCGCGGTGTATATTGCAAGACTCTTGTTTCTCAGTGCAGGTGTGGCATAAGTTTGTATTGCAATTAAATATTTCTGTTGATGGATTAATAAGAAACTGCTAAGACATTCGTATGTCTTCATACAACAATTAATATCCTAATTTCTTCAATAATAAATTATAAATCAGGATATATACGGCACAAATCTAATTTAAGTTTTTCAAAGAGACCAAGGAGACCAGTGTCTTAAAATACAGAGGAACTTTAAGCTTGAAGCTTCATTATCACATAAACATGGAAGCTTGAAGCTTCATTATCACATAAACATGGAAGCTTGAAGGTAATTAATGCAGCAGACAGAAATTATCGCATGAAACTCAGCATTTAAAGCTTTTAAAGTTCCTTCCAAGAAACTGGGATATACAGTTTACAATCAATGCAAACTTGTGTCTAATAAGATTGACGAGCTTTTAAGAAAGTTTTTGCCCGCCTAGTGTACATGCCATACATAATGGACACATAAATAACATTAATTTGTTTTGACTAACGGTAACTAAATAAAATCAAAGATTGCATTGAAATTTTGAAACCTTCTTGAGTTAACATGAAGCAAATGAAATTATTGCAGAAAATGCTCAGTAAATTAGGGAAGTCTCCCTTCATTAAACTTAAAAAAAAGGCCACAAATTTGTGGATTTTTTTTTCTTTTTGTTTGCTTTTAACATTGACATTCTATTGACATTTCTCTTCAATCTTGAGAGAAAAAATATTTCGATTTTTTCGAAAAATCTAATTTGATACACCACCATCAAAAGATTATAATGTCATGAATAAAATGGCAAAATAAATAAAATTGGTTCAAACTGAGTGACAAACTGAGTTTTTAAAGCCCGTGAATTGTAGAAGTTATTCTCCAATGATTCCAAGTTTGAACATTGTTCTATAACATTTCAGCTTTATACTTATTCAGACTTAACTTTTGGGTTATTATGTTTATTATAGACTACATCGTCAAATATATTTTGAATCCAATCAACAGAAACATTAGTTAATTATTGAATATTATATGAAAATCAATATATATTTATTCAATAAAATTGGTAAATAAAGTCTTATGCCCCCCATCGGCAGTGTTTTTGTGCTCAGGAAAACAACACAAATGCTGAAAATTTGAAGCCAATCAAATGAGTCTTTTTCCAGTTATATCAGGAATTCCAATTGTTCCAACGATTTGTCTGCAAAATGAAACTTAAGAGGTGAAATTCTGTCTGTAAAATGAATCAGCCATTAAATGCTGAAGCCGTAAAGAAGAAATAAACTGAAAGCTACTGAAGTCTCTTAGATGTGCCAGACGAGCATTGGCGGCAAATGTTTTGGAGCTAATGTGTGCCTCCAGCGATGTGGTTGGCTCTGTGTTCACCTCAGGGACTTATCTTTTGTGTTAAGTCTGCAGCCTCTGTCCTGCAACTCTGTACTCTGTTTATGACCTTCTTGCCCTTTCGCCAATCTTCATAACAGTGAAGAATTAGACACATGCGCAAAATCTGGGTATCTTTATTTGTGGACGATTCGCCAACCAGTGGCTTTACCTGTACAAGAACATAATGTGAAGAATTGTATATAAAACATAAGGTAATCAGTCCCTCAGCCTAGAAGATGGTGAAGAGTACAGAAGGTTTGACAGAACTGAAGCATAATCATGTAACTTGGCGCTTTTGCACCGGCCTCAGGTAAAGGACGTGTAGCAGACGATGGTGGGATTCCCCAGTGGAAGTAAGTTATATCCAAGGAATAGGCTAACAGCAAGCAAGAAGGTGATGTACATGTCCTCTATAGTAAGATTCCATGATTTTGCACTGTCTGACAAGTTGTACATAAATTGTACAAAATACCAACACGATGAAGAATTAGACGCATGTGTAACATCTGGGTATCTTTATTTGTAGACGTTTCTCCAACCAGTGGCTTTATCAGCTTTCTCAGCCTTTCGAAAATCAATTGGATGGTTAAAATCTATCATATAAATAAACAGATAATTAGAAGGTATATCAACAAAGTTTTCATGGTTAGGGAGAACTAAAATATTTTTAGTTGGATAAGGCAAGTTGTCATTTATTGAATTGTAAAAGTATTTCTAGCGATTTAAAAAGATATATCTATTAAATGTTTTGGGTATTTTATATCATTAGTTATATATGAACTCTGGGCTGTAAATACGCAAGGCTCTTAAAAACACTGATGAGAGTACAAAAAGTTTAACTCTGTCATGGTGTGAAAAATATTAATATACATAAGAACAGATATTTGATGATTTTCTGCAAATCTTAAATTTAAAATCATGGTTCCCATTAATAATTAAAACATCGAGGAAAGACAATGAGTTATTTTGCTCAAATCAACAGTAAAATTTATGGAATGAGCCAGATTATTTAATTTAACTAAGGAAATGGTTCATATCTTGGTTCTAAGGCATTAGACATAAAACATCGTCGACATATCTCTATCACTTATCTCTATTAAGAAGGATTTTGTTAAGCAGTCTTGTTTAAAAATATTCCATATGCAAACTTCTAACTGTAAAACTTGCCATTCATCACGAACCTTTCATCATCAATACTGAGTTTAATAAGCTAGGTGACTGTAGGTACTGGCAACGGTAAATTGTAATTAACACGTTCTTCAAATAAGAAACTTAATAAATCATCAACTGGAACTTTTGTAAACAAAGAAGTGACATCAAAACTTACCATATTATAATAATTTATATCAGTCATGGGGTTTAATTTGTCAATTGGGCTCAACATATCTACTATCCATTAAGATAATTTATAGGAAATTCAACCCATAGAACTAATAATAAGTCTGGCTGGATTACTTGGTATGTGTGTTTTTATTATTCCATACATTTACGGAAAACATAGATTGGTAGACATAATTTTTTTTTAATTAATTCATGTTTGCCTTTCAGTAGTCGTTTCATTGTTTTATTAAAATTATTGTTAATCGAATCTAAGAGATTCTTTCTAAATTTGGAATGAGTATCAGTATCATCTGAAAGACTTCATATTACTTTGATAGTTTCTTTCATAAAAGTTCTAAATTTATTTTATTTGTTTAAGTAATATACAAACTTTTATTTTTATTAGAATTTTCATAAGA
This sequence comes from Cherax quadricarinatus, assembly GCF_038502225.1. NCBI lineage: Eukaryota > Metazoa > Arthropoda > Malacostraca > Decapoda > Parastacidae > Cherax > Cherax quadricarinatus. The sequence continues at coordinate 738,919 of NC_091361.1, read as the reverse complement.
CTTAAAAATCTTTAAGGGCAATTAGGAATATTTTGTTTCATGACAGAACCATAAATCATCCCCTTACAGAAATTAATTTCATCACTGCATAAATCATTAGATTTTTTCTAACATTATTGACTATTTTAGTTGTTAAATTTGGACCTTAACCTATAACAGCGGTTGTATTTTTAATGTTTCATTTGATAAGTTAATTATAAAATTGTTATTAGCATGTTTTGTCCAATCCTTATTTTCAATTAGATTATCTAATTTTCATTTTAGTTTATTTTTGAGTTCATTACAAACGCTTCTGAGTTTATTATATCAATGCGCTAAAATACTTTGTGTCCATTCTAATGGAAAAGATTGATTAAAGGATTATTTTTTGGTTCCAAATATTTTCGATGCCTTCTCATCATATATTTCAGATGAATAATTCTCACAAAATTATTCAAGAGGCAATCTCTCGTGTCAAGGAGTCTATTTGGCAAAGAGAACTGGGCAAAACTTGTTCATTCAGACAGTTTTTTAAAAGCTGTATCGGATTTAAAGATTATGAGACTTGAAGATAACTTTAAAACAAAAGAAATAAGATTAAGAAAGTTTACCAAGAATATTCTGAAGGTTCGTGTGGTATTCGCTGATGCAATAAGATCACAGCAAACAGGTGATGTCACAACAAGCAGAACAGCCACTGTGAAAAAATAGTGAACTTCCATGCGCATTCGTGATTTCTAACATTATCAAAAAAACTGTTAAAATAGAAGATCAGCAGAAGGGCTAGATTTCACCTCGCAGTACAACACTTCACTCGTCCCTTTATGATGAAGCGGGTGAGATGGTCAAGGACCTGACAGACACAGCATATATTCTACCCAAATTATATGATTTTTGCTTGTCGAATATAACTAAAATTCTTCCCAAATTGTATTAATTATAAATGAATCTAATTTCCATATTCCTAAACCAATATTCATATTAATTTAAAAACTATTCTTAGAAGCTTGATTCTGTTGCACTTCTCTCAACCATTTACTTGCTTAATACAACTTTCTCGGATTTTGGAAAATCAATTGAATGGTTAAAATCTGTCACATGAATGAACAGAGCATTAGACATTTATTTGTGTTGTTGTAATATTGATAGAAGGCTTTTCCCAGTTTGTCCATAATAAACTTTATCACATTCTCTACAAGGAATCATGTAGGGGAATTTTAATCAAATATGTTTTTCTGTGTCAAGATTTATAAATACAGTTTTGATTTTAAAATACTCAAGTAGAGAAGGTATATCATAGTCAAATGAATTGCAATCGACATTGCTTTCATTACTGGCAACTAGCATCCACCGTTGGGTATAGGTTGCTTGATAAGATATCAAGCCTCGGGACCGGACCTTTCCCTGTCTGCTTCACCATTATTAAACGTCTTCTGTCTCGACTAACTCGCTATCTAATATATTCAAAATACAGGAATTGTCTTTTAAAATAACATATAGAGAAGATAATAATATCCTAATTCCATAATATTTTGTGTTTACAAATAAAATTTCTTATCTATATTCAATTCATCCATTTTAGCATATAAATACATTTTCTTCGATTATACTATTTTTAAAAGCTAAGACTTCTAACAACAGTTTTCTCATCTGAAAATTTACACTTGAAAGTTAACCTGTTTGACACTTATGCATTATTTCCAACAACTTGTCTGTGTACATTATCTTTGCTTTAAGTACTGTTGTGCAACGCTGAAGCAACAAAAATATCTGAAAACACATCTGCCCTGAGACGAAGGATGATGGCGTCACCTTCGTTAGTGATAAACTTAGTAATGCGGCGCCTTATTACTGAAACTACATTATCACTTGGCTTCAAGAACTTGATTTTGTTTGCCCCAGCTGACATTGGTAAGCTACTATATGATATAACGTGTTTGATAAAGTGATGAGGGATTGCAATCAACTTTTCATTGATGTCTTAAACAACGATCACTTTTTTCTTTAAATTGCGTTACGCAATGATAACTTTATTTATGGCCCAGGATTGCATGCTTTAATAAATACAGTAGAAGCTTCTTAGATATACATTACTCAGTAACATTTCTTTCGACAATAAATTCATATAACTCTCCCGGCAGATGACTGAAGATCAGTATAAGCACTCATAATACTATCTCTAGTATTTACATATTTAAACAGATACTTCTGATGTTGAGAGAGGTGCTTGGTCTTTGAGTGTGACAACTGAGCTGCATCTGAATACACAATCTGTGGCCCAAGGGGTCGGTAGGAACGTGTTTCAAGCTCTACATGATGTAGAACGTTCTTCTCTCTGGTCAAGAATAGACTGGGCATTCTTATACGGGAGGGAACCTCTCCCACGACACTCAATGGCTGTTCTGGTGGTAGGACCAGCAGACTGGGTACGCAAGGCTTCAATACAGGTCAGTTTCCATATAAATATTCCAACCAGTTACATAAAGATAAAATACATACCAGTGCGTTTAAGTATTATATTCTGTTAATATATACTTTTAATGAAATTCCTACTACTTGCCCTAATAAAGTATAATTTATATGGTATAATTTCAAATATTTTAAAAGTTTTAACCTTTTAGTTATCTAATGGAAATTTTAGTACAATAATTAATAGGTAGATTATATTGTGAGATGTTTATATTTAAAACATTTAAGCAACTCCTAAATTGTTTTGCATTTAATAAAATTATTTTGTCCCGCTTCATGGGAAAACAGCTAAAATGTACGACACTCTAGACTGTAATAATGTTGGTAGAAATACCGACAATATGTAAAGTAAAAGGACACAAGTGCAACTAATGTGACATTTTATTGTGGCAACGTTTCGCTCTCCAGGAGCTTTGTCAAGCCGATACAAACAGTATATGGACACAGAGGGTATATAAAGGCTCAGAGTGAAGTGCAATACTAGTGAGGCACCATTTCGACGTTCACTAGTGGTGGTAGTAGTAGTAGTAGAGACAAAAGTTGTAGTAGTAGTAGTAATACAATATGATAGAGCAATTAATTCGTACATGAGTAAAAGGATATAAAAGTTATTACTTGGGTAACATAAAAATAGGTTGGAAAAATATAGATTGGATAGAGAAGGCCTGTTTCAGTGTTCACTTTCTGTAATGTGCTTTGTGTAGTATAACAGGAGAGATTATGTGATGGCAGGGTTTACTGTTTTCAGGAGGATTCTCGCTAAGACTTTAGAGATGGTGAAACTGCCTTAATTGTATTCGAAACAGCGATCAGTGCTGATTCGAGGCACTTGCGTCTGAGGAAATTAGTTTCTTTGATCACTAATTTGGCGTCCCTGAATTTCATGAGATGATTGGTGGAATTTCGGTGTTGTACACAGGCGTTGTTCAAGTTATCGTTCCTACTTGCGTAAATGTGTTCATTGAGGCGGGTGTCGAGGTTTCTTGCTGTTTCACCTACATAAATCTTGTCAGAGCCTCCACAGGGTATAGTGTAAACTCCTGCGTTGACTGGTTCGTGATTTTGTCCTGGTTAGATCCTTTATTGAAGTGCTGGAAGCGATAGCGACTCTGGTGTTAGCTTGTGAAAGTACTTTAGAAACGTTCAGTGCAATCTGGCTGTTGGGAAGAATTATAACTTTGTTGGGAGTGGTGTCGGTGCGTGGAGAATTAATGATCTGAAGAGCTCTTTTCTTGCAGTCTTTGATGAAAAAAGAAGGAAAATGTAACTCAGTGAATGTTTGGTGAATATATGCACATTCCTCGTCAAGAAACTCAGGACTACAAATTCGGTATTGTGCTCTTAGGAAAAACCCGATGATGATGCCTCTTTTGGTCTTGGTATCTTGACTGGAATAGAAGTGTGTGAGATCATTTTTATTGGTAGGTTTCCGATAAACTTGAAATCTTAAGTTGTTGTCTACTTTGTGAATGAGGACGTCGAGGAAAGGTAGCTTGTCATTGGACTCTTCTTCTAGTGTAAACTGGATCGCCGGTTCAACTGCGTTGAGCCTTGCCTGAAGATTCCGTACATCAAAACGTTTGGGAGTTATTTCGAGGACGTCGTCCACGTAACGTAACCAAGTGACGCTTTTATATCCTTTCACTCATGTACGAATTAATTGCTCTACCATATTGTCACTACGACTACTACTACTACTACTACTACTACCACTAGTGAACATCGAAATGGTGCCTCACTAGTATTGCACTTCACTCTGAGCCTTTATATATCCTCTGTGTCCATATACTGTTTGTATCGGCTTGACAAAGCTCCTGGAGAGCGAAACGTTGCCACAATAAAATGTCACATTAGTTGCACTTGTGTCCTTTTACTTTACACACTCTAGACTACCGAGCCAGACAATGCTTCAAACATCAGGTGCCCAGTAACACTGGGCATGTCACTCCTGATGAGGGCATTTACGTGGCTAGGGCATCCTCAGTAATACTTTCATTCTTCTTCAGTTTCGAATACTAGTCTCATGTGCCTTATACATATTAATGTATCAAAAAAACGAGTGGTTTTTAGCAAATAATAGTAAGGCGGCCAGCCAGGGATCAAACCCGTATTATTTTAGCCTCCTTGTTGGAAGGCATCTAAATTCCGAACAGGAGAAGATTAAAATTAGATTACTTTTAATTTCTCTAAAAGAATTCATACTGAAAGTGAAAAAGACGTTTCGTCTCTGCCTTGATTTTGGCTTACCAGTGTCCGGACATAAATTTACTTCTCATCAATAAGATTTCGAACATCTGTCATACAGTTAAGAATTTTAGTATTAATAATAATACAAATTTGGGTTAGACTTCCCTTGCTGAAAGTGTTACTTTTCTCAACAATGGCATTTATAGGGAATTTAAACATCATAAATCTTTGTTACTTTTCTCTGACTAAGAAATGTTAAAACTTAATGATTTAAACTCATATAATTCCATTGTTGTAACCCATCCAGACAAAGTATTAATCTTCGAAAAAAGTGATTACATTAGTAAAATGGAAAGTCTGTTATTTGATTCTACTAATTATAGATTAGTTTCCTCTGATCCCATTTAATATATACTGAAATTAAAAGATATATCACACAGAGCACTCAAACGTTTGAACGGCGCTGATCTTTCATATGAGATTTATAAACTTTTTGTCACTGGAGGTGTTCCTGGGACATCATATGGTTTACCTAAGATTCGTAATTTACATGTACCTACCAAAATCACGGTCTGCAATATGGCTTCTTCGGCGAGCTTTGAGACAGGTCAGGGATTTGTGTGTGTGTGTGTGTGTGTGTGTGTGTGTGTGTGTGTGTGTGTGTGTGTGTCTGTGTGTGTGTGTGTGTGTGTGTGTGTGTGTGTGTATACTCACCTATTTGTGGCTGCAGGGGTCGATTCGTAACTCCTGGCCCTGCCTCTTCACTGATCGCTACTAGGTCCTCTCTCTCTCCCTGCTCCATGAACTTTATCAAATCTCGTCTTAAAACTATATATGGTTCCTGCCTCCACCACGTCACTTTCCAGACTATTCCACTTCCTGGCAACTCCATGCCTTACAAAAATACTTCCTAACATCCTTTTGACTCATTTGAACTTTCAAATTTCGATTGTGACCATTTGTTTCTCTGTCACATCTCTGGAACATCCTACCTCTGTCCACCTTGTCAATTCTTTGCAGTATTTTATATGTTGTTATTATGTCTTCCTTAATCCTCCTGTCCTCCAGTGTCGTCAGGCCGATTTCCCTTAACCTTTCTTCGTAGGACAATCCCCTTAGCTCCGGGAGTAGTCTTGATGTTTCTCTAATTTCTTGTGCTTGACCAGGGGTGGGTTCCAAACTGGTGCAGCATCCTCCAGTATGGGTCTGACGTACACGGTGTACAAAGTCTTGAATGATTTCTTCCTGAGGTGTGTGTGTGTGTGTGTGTGTGTGTGTAAGGGCATTATTGGAAATGAAATTACGCAGCAATTCATTGTTATTAGGGTGAGGTTGTAGGGGAGTTTGTGAGTCGGAAGAGTGTAGGGATAAAATGTAGAAATGTGGGAAATTATTACATTGATATGGTTGGTGTATAAGAGTTGAATGGGAGGTTGGTTGATGTTCGATAGAACTGTGAGTTGGCGAGGCCTGGCAGTCAATTGAGGAGTGAATTTATTGAGTAAATAAGGTTATGTTGACTGAACTACTGTGAAGCATTTGGGAGTTAGTTGATGAATGTGAATATGATTAGCACTCCTCGCCAGCGACATAAAATTAATAAGTGAATTAGTGTTGACTAAATTTTATAAGTGGGAATTAAAAGCTTCTTTCTCTCTATTCACTGCGTTGCGGCTTACTCAGATTATTACTTAATGTTGCCAGCACACGGGATTTACAAGTAAGATATATATATATATATATATATATATATATATATATATATATATATATATATATATATATATATATATATATATATATATATATATATATATATATATATATATATATATATATATCACGTAACTGCATACACATTCCACGGAAAGAGTTTTTCGAAATATTTGAAAGTCAGTTTGTGAAGACTTTAATAACTATAAATTAACAGAGTTAATAAATGAACCCACAGTGGCTGAGATTACAACCCAGGATATATATTCGTAATATTTTCCGAGAAAGTAAAGTGTTGGCAAGAGATTATATAAAAGAAGGTAATTTTTATACCACTAAAATGCTTCTTCATTCCCAATGCATCTCGAACCTAAGTTAGACAGTCCTCGATGACGCACTGACTTTCTTGGGTTATCCTGGGTGGCTAACCCTCCGGGGTTAAGAATCCGAACGAAATCTTATCTTATCTTATCTTAACCTTAAGACTTCAAAATTTCACCATCATCCATGATTCTCTGCTGGACTGAAGTCAATATGGAAAATTTTACTTAATATTTTCAGTTCAAATTTATTAAAATTTTTGACGAATGTCTATGAGGGTTTTCCCACGCACGATGTCTAAAATCTTTTCTTCTACCAAACTTATTTCTAATATCTGACTTATTTCAAGTACTTATTTTATGCCATCAAAATTGAGACATTTAGGTCTGGCGACCTTCCTTTATACTATATCTATTGTATATTTTTTAAGTCTTCTGAAACAACGATCAGTGACAGGATAAAATCGCTCAGTATTCAGGGAGCGACTGTGAGTCAGAAGAATATTGGGATGAGATGAAATGGAAGAGAGTTGCATTGATGTGGTTGATGTATGAGAGTTGACTGGGAATAAGTGAAGCTAGATTCATTTCTTTGTTTTTCTTTATTTTGATTTACGTTGGTTCTTTTCGTACTATTAATCATTGCTTTTCATTTTAATACGTGCCTTTAATAGTGTTGTTTGTTCTTCACATGTTACTCATTCCTTGACTCAAGGTTTCTGCTGCTATTAAACTCCTCTTAGTGTCTCCCAACTGAAGAAATTCCAACAGGACGGTGAATAATGATTATTACCAATTTACAAAACATATTTGGAAAAATCATCCTAAGTGATATTTAAGATGCCATAAAATGAACATTCGGGACGCAATTTTTTAATTTTAAAAACAATCTATCGAGGAAACTCAAATTACAGTCATTAAAAATACTTTCTAAAATCAGTTTCTATTAGGTATGAAATAATTGAAAAGTTTGCAATTTCTGGAATATATGTTGGTGGGTAAATAATTTCCTAAATTTTCTTTTCTTTCAGCTTCTCTCTAAAAGGATATTTGGACCTGTAAGTATTAACGTATTTGGAGCCGAAGTATAAGTGTTTTTTTTTTATATTTTATTTATCACACAATATACATACTACCGAGATATGTCACAAAGAACATGAAAAATAATAATACTGTAACAATACAACATTCCCCACAAACAAGCAATATACACCTCAAGGTGCCAACACTGCGTATATATAGTACACCTCCAGTGTACTACATATATAGTACACCTCCAGTGTACTACATAAATAGTACACCTCCAGTGTACTACATAAATAGTACACCTCCAGTGTACTACATATATAGTACACCTCCAGTGTACTACATAAATAGTACACCTCCAGTGTACTACATATATAGTACACCTCCAGTGTTCTACATAAATAGTACACCTCCAGTGTACACCTCCAGTGTACTACATATATAGTACACCTCCAGTGTACTACATATATAGTACACCTCCAGTGTACATAAATAGTACACCTCCAGTGTACTACATATATAGTACACCTCCAGTGTACTACATATATAGTACACCTCCCGTGTACTAAATATATACATATATAGTACACATCCAGTACACACCTCCCGTGTACTACATATAGTACACCTCCAGTGTACTACATATAGTACACCTCCCGTGTACTACATATAGTACACCTCCCGTGTACTACATATAGTACACCTCCATAAATAGTACACCTCCAGTGTACTACATATATAGTACACCTCCAGTGTACAGTGTACTACATAAATAGTACAACTCCAGTGTACTATATATAGTACACCTCCAGTGTACTACATATATAGTACACCTCCAGTGTACTACATATATAGTACAGTCTCCAGTGTACTACATATATAGTACACCTCCAGTGTACACCTCCAGTGTACTACATATATAGTACACATCCAGTGTACTACATATATAGTACACCTCCAGTGTACTACATATATAGTACACCTCCAGTGTACTACATATATAGTACACCTCCAGTGTACTACATATATAGTACACCTCCAGTGTACTACATATATAGTACACCTCCAGTGTACTACATATATAGTACACCTCCAGTGTACTACATATATAGTACACCTCCAGTGTACTACATATATAGTACACATCCAGTGTACTACATATATAGTACACCTCCAGTGTACTACATATATAGTACACCTCCAGTGTACTACATAAATAGTACACCTCCAGTGTACTACATATCAGTACGAAAGACTACTAAATATACATATATATGAATGTAAAATTTAAGCATGAAAGTGACAACCGAGTATTCACTCACAACCAACGTTAACTATATGTATAAGATACCACACAATGGTAACATCAGTTAACTAAGACACCTGAATGACCCAAAAGCAAACCTGACCACACTCACTCAAAACAAGGCAACAACATACCACTATAAGGACACGCAGGTCTCAACATAATGTTCACCTTCACTACCACTATAAGAACACTCAGGTCTCAACAATGTTCACGTTCATTACCACTATAAGGACACGCAAGTCTCAACATAATGTTCACCTTCACTACCACTAAAAGGGCATGCAGGTCTCAACATAATGTTCACCTTCACTACCACGATAATGACACGCAGATCTCAACAATGTTCACCTCCATTACCACTATAAGGACACGCAGGCCTCAATATAATGTTCACCTTCACTAGCACTATAAGGACATGCAGGTCTCAACATAATGTTCACCTTCACTGCCACTACAAGGGCACCCAGGTCTCAACCATGTTCACCTTCACTACCACTATAAGGACACGCAGATCTCAACAACGTTCACCTTCACTACCACTATAAGAACACCCAGGTCTCAACAATGTTCTCCTTCCCTGCTCATATAAGAACACCCAGGTCTCACCAATGTTCACCTTCACTAGCACTATAAGGACATGCAGGTCTCAACAACGTTCACCTTCACTACCACTATAAGAACACCCAGGTCTCACCAATGTTCACCTTCACTACCACTATAAGGATACTCAGGTCTCAACATAATGTTCACCTACACTACCACTATAAGGACACCCAGGTCTCAATAATGTTCACCTTCACTACCACTATAAGGACACGCAGACCTCAACACAATGTTCACCTTCACTACCACTATAAGGACACCCAGGTCTCAATAATGTTCACCTTCACTAACACTATAAGGACACACAGGTCTCAACATAATGTTCACCAACACTACCACTATAAGGACACGCAGGTCTCAACATAATGTTCACCTTCACTTCCACTATAAGGTCATGCAGGTCTCAACATAATGTTCACCTTCACTACCACTTTAAGGACACGCAGGTCTCGACAATGTTCACGTTCACTACCACTATAAGAACACTCAGGTCTCAACATAATGTTCACCTTCACTACCACTAAAGAACACCCAGGTCTCACCAATGTTCACCTTCACTACCACTGTAAAGACTCCCAGGTCTCAATAATGTTCACCTTCACTACCAATATAAGAACACCCAGGTCTCACCAATGTTCACCTTCACTACCACTATAAGGACACTCAGGTCTCAACATTATGTTCACCTTCACTACCCCTAAAGAACACCCAGGTCTCACCAATGTTCACCTTCACTACCACCGTAAAGACTCCCAGGTCTCAATAATGTTCACCTTCACTACCACTATAAGAACACCCAGGTCTCACCAATGTTCACCTTCACTACCACTATAAGGACACGCAGGTCTCAACATAATGTTCACCAACACTACCACTCTAAGGACACGCAGGTCTCAACGATGTTCACGTTCACTACCACTATAAGGACACGCAGGACTAAACATAATGTTCACCTTCACTACCAGTATAAGGACACGCAGGTCTAAACATAATGTTCACCTTCACTACCACTATAAGGACACGCAGGTATCAACAATATTCACGTTCACTACCACTATAAGAACACCCATGTCTCTACAATGTTCTCATTCCATACTATTATAAGAACACCCAGGTCTCACAAATGTTCACCTTCACTACCACTGTAAGGACTCCCAGGTCACAATAATGTTCACCTTCACTACCACTCTAAGGACACCCAGGTCTCAACAATGTTCACCTTCACTACCACTATATGGACATCGAGGTCTCCGCAATGTTCACCTTCACTACCACTATAAGGACACCCAGGTCTCAACATAATGTTCACCTTCACATCTTCTATAAGGACACGCAGGTCTCAACAATGTTCACGTTCACTACCACTATAATGACACGCAGATCTCAACAATGTTCACCTTCACTGCCACTATAAGGACACGCAGGTCTAAACATAATGTTCACCTTCACTACCACTATAAGGACACGCAGGTCTCAACAATATTCACGTTCACTACCACTACAATGACACGCAGATCTCAACAATGTTCACCTTCACTGCCACTATAAGGACACGCAGGTCTAAACATAATGTTCACCTTCACTACCACTATAAGGACACGCAGGTCTCAACAATATTCACGTTCACTACCACTATAATGACACGCAGATCTCAACAATGTTCACCTTCACTGCCACTATAAGGACACGCAGGTCTAAACATAATGTTCACCTTCACTACCACTATAAGGACACGCAGGTCTCAACAATATTCACGTTCACTGCCACTATAATGACACGCAGATCTCAACAATGTTCACCTTCACTACCACTATAAGGACACGCAGGCCTCAACAATGTTCACGTTCACTGCCACTATAAGGACACGCAGGCCTCAACAATGTTCACGTTCACTACCACCATAAGGACACGCAGATCTCAACAATGTTCACCTTCACTACCACTATAAGGACACGCAGGCAACAACAATGTTCACCTTCACTACCACTAAAGAACACCCAGGTCTCACCAATGTTCACCTTCACTACGACTATAAGGACACGCAGGTCTCAAGATAATGTTCACTTTCACTACCACTATAAGGACACGCAGATCTCAACAATGTTCACGTTCACTACCACTATAAGGACACGCAGATCTCAACAATGTTCTCCTTCCCTACTACTATAAGAACACCCTGGTCACAACTATGTTCACCTTCACTACCACTAAAGAACACCCAGGTCTCACAATGTTCACCTTCACTAATACTGTAAGGACACCCAGGTCTCAACAATGTTCACCTTCACTACCACTATAAGAAAACCCAGGTCTCTACAATGTTCTCCTTCCATACTACTATAGGAACACCCAGGTCTCACAAATGTTCACCTTCACTACCACTGAAAGGACTCCCAGGTCTGAATAATGTTCACCTTCACTACCACTATAAGAATACCCAGGTCTCACCAATGTTCACCTTCACTACCACTGTAAGGACTCCCAGGTCTCAATAATGTTCACCTTCACTACCACTATAAGGACACCCAGGTCTCAACAATGTTCACCGTCCCTACCACTATAAGAACACCCAGGTCTCTACAATGTTCTCCTTCCATACTACTATAAGAACACCCAGGTCTCACAAATGTTCACCTTCACTACCACTGAAAGGACTCCCAGGTCTCAATAATGTTCACCTTCACTACCACTATAAGAACACCCAGGTCTCACCAATGTTCACCTTCACTACCACTGTAAGGACTCACAGGTCTCAATAATGTTCACCTTCACTACCACTATAAGGACACCCAGGTCTCAACATAATTTTCACCTTCACTACCACTCTAAGGACACGCAGGTCTCAACATAATGTTCACCTTCACTTCTTCTATAAGGACACGCAGGTCTCAACAATGTTCACGTTCACTACCACTATAAGGACACGCAGGTCTGAACATAATGTTCACCTTCACTACCACTATAAGGACACGCAGGTCTCAACAATATTCACGTTCACTACCACTATAATGACAAGCAGATCTCAACAATGTTCACCTTCACTACCACTATAAGGACACGCAGATCTCAAGAATGTTCACCTTCACTGCCACTATAAGGACACGCAGGCCTCAACAATGTTCACGTTCACTACCACTATAAGGACCCGCAGATCTCAGTAATGTTCACCTTCACTGCCACTATAAGAACACGCAGGCAACAACAATGTTCACCTTCACTACCACTAAAGAACACCCAGGTCTCACCAATGTTCACCTTCGCTACCATTATAAGGACACGCAGGTCTCAACATAATGTTCACTTTCACTACCACTATAAGAACACGTATGTGTCAACATATTGTTCACTTTCCCTACCACTATAAGGACACGCAGGTCTCAACAATGTTCACGTTCACTACCACTATAAGGACACGCAGGTCTAAACATAATGTTCACCTTCACTACCATTATAAGGACACGGAGATCTCAACAATGTTCTTCTTCCCTACTACTATAAGAACACCCAGGTCACAACAATGTTCACCTTCACTACCACTATAAGGACACCCAGGTCTCAACAATGTTCACCTTCAGTACCACTAAAGAACACCCAGGACTCACCAATGCTCACCTTCACTACCACTATAAGGACACGCAGGTCTCAACATAATGTTCACCTTCACTACCACTATAAGGACACCCAGGTCTAAACAATGTTCACCTTCACTACAACTATAAGAACACTCGGGTCTCAACAATGTTCACCTTCACTACAACTATAAGAACACTCAGGTCTCAACAATGTTCACCTTCACTACCAATGTAAGGACACGCAGGTCTCAACATAATGTTAGACCTTCACTACCAATGTAAGGACACGCAGGTCTCAACATAATGTTAGACCTTCACTACCAATGTAAGGACACGCAGGTCTCAACATAATGTTCACCTTCACTACCACTAAAAGGGCATGCAGGTCTCAACATAATGTTTACCTTCACTACCACTATAAGGACACTCAGGTCTGAACAATGTTCACCTTCACTACCACTATAAGGACACTCAGGTCTGAACAATGTTCACCTTCACTACCACTATAAGGACACGCAGGCCTCAATATAATGTTCACCTTCACTACCACTATAAGGACATGCAGGTCTCAACATAATGTTCACCTTCACTGCCACTACAAGGGAACCCAGGTCTCAACCATGTTCACCTTCACTACCACTATAAGGACACGCAGGTCTCAACCATGTTCACCTTCACTACCACTATAAGGACACGCAGGTCTCAACAATGTTCACCTTCACTACCACTATAAGAACACCTAGGTCTCAACAATGTTCACCTTCACTACCACTATAAGAACACCCAGGTCACAACAATGTTCACATTCACTACCACTAAAGAACCCCCAGGTCTCACCAATGTTCACCTTCACTACCACTATAAGGACACGCAGACCTCAACACAATGTTCACCTTCACTACCACTATAAGGACACCCAGGTCTCAATAATGTTCACCTTCACTAACACTATAAGGACAATCAGGTCTCAACATAATGTTCACCTTCACTAACACTATAAGGACACACAGGTCTCAACATAATGTTCACCAACACTACCACTATAAGGACACGCAGGTCTCAACATAATGTTCACCTTCACTTCCACTATAAGGACATGCAGGTCTCAACAATGTTCACGTTCACTACCACTATGAGGACACACAGATCTTTACATAATGTTCACCTTCACTACCACTAAAAGGACATGCAGGTCTCAACATAATGTTCACCTTCACTACCACTTTAAGGACACGCAGGTCTCGACAATGTTCACGTTCACTACCACTATAAGAACACTCAGGTCTCAACATAATGTTCACCTTCACTACCACTAAAGAACACCCAGGTCTCACCAATGTTCACCTTCACTACCACTGTAAAGACTCCCAGGTCTCAATAATGTTCACCTTCACTACCACTATAAGAACACCCAGGTCTCAACAATGTTCTCCTTCCATACTACTATAAGAACACCCAGGTCTCACCAATGTTCACCTTCACTACCACTTTATGGACATCGAGGTCTCAGCAATGTTCACCTTCACTACCACTATAAGGACACTCAGGTCTCAACATAATGTTCACCTTCACTACCACTATAAGGACACGCAGGTATCAACAATATTCACGTTCACTACCACTATAAGAACACCCAGGTCTCTACAATGTTCTCCTTCCATACTATTATAAGAACACCCAGGTTTCACAAATGTTCACCTTCACTACCACTGTAAGGACTCCCAGGTCTCAATAATGTTCACCTTCACTACCACTATAAGGACACCCAGGTCTCAACAATGTTCACCTTCACTACCACTATATGGACATCGAGGTCTCCGCAATGTTCACCTTCACTACCACTATAAGGACACTCATTTCTCAACATTATGTTCACCTACACTACCACTATAAGGACACCCAGGTCTCAACAATGTTCACCTTCACTACCACTATAAGGACACGCGGGTCTAAACATAATGTTCACCTTCACTACCACTATAAGGACACGCAGGTCTCATCAATATTCACGTTCACTACCAATATAATGACACGCAGATCTCAACAATGTTCACCTTCAATACCACTATAAGGACTCGCAGGCCTTTAACAATGTTCACGTTCTCTACCATTGTAAGGACTCGCAGATCTCAACAATGTTCACGTTCACTACCATTATAAGGACACGCAGGCCTCAACAATGTTCACGTTCACTACCACTATAAGGACACGCAGGCCTCAACAATGTTCACGTTCACTACCACCATAAGGACACGCAGATCTCAACAATGTTCACCTTCACTACCACTATAAGGACACGCAGGCAACAACAATGTTCACCTTCACTACCACTAAAGAACACCCAGGTCTCACAAATGTTCACCTTCACTACGACTATAATGACACGCAGGTCTCAAGATAATGTTCACTTTCACTACCACTATAAGGACACGCAGATCTCAACAATGTTCACGTTCACTACCACTATAAGGACACGCAGATCTCAACAATGTTCTCCTTCCCTACTACTATAAGAACACCCTGGTCACAACTATGTTCACCTTCACTACCACTAAAGAACACCCAGGTCTCACAATGTTCACCTTCACTAATACTGTAAGGACACCCAGGTCTCAACAATGTTCACCTTCACTACCACTATAAGAACACCCAGGTCTCTACAATGTTCACCTTCACTACCACTATAAGAACACCCAGGTCTCTACAATGTTCTCCTTCCATACTACTATAAGAACACCCAGGTCTCACAAATGTTCACCTTCACTACCACTGAAAGGACTCCCAGGTCTGAATAATGTTCACCTTCACTACCACTATAAGGACACCCAGGTCTCAACAATGTTCACCTTCACTACCACTATAAGAACACCCAGGTCTCTACAATGTTCTCCTTCCATACTACTATAAGAACACCCAGGTCTTACAAATGTTCACCTTCACTACCACTGAAAGGACTCCCAGGTCTCAATAATGTTCACCTTCACTACCACTATAAGAACACCCAGGTCTCACCAATGTTCACCTTCACTACCACTGTAAGGACTCACAGGTCTCAATAATGTTCACCTTCACTACCACTATAAGGACACCCAGGTCTCAACATAATTTTCACCTTCACTACCACTCTAAGGACACGCAGGTCTCAACAATGTTCACATTCACTACCACTATAAGGACACGCAGGTCTAAACATAATGTTCACCTTCACTACCACTATAAGGACACGCAGGTCTCAACAATATTCATGTTCACTACCACTATAATGACACGCAGATCTCAACAATGTTCACCTTCACTACCACTATAAGGACACGCAGATCTCAACAATGTTCACCTTCACTACCACTATAAGGACACGCAGGCCTCAACAATGTTCACCTTCACTACCACTATAAGGACACGCAGGCCTCAACAATGTTCACGTTCACTACCACTATAAGGACCCGCAGATCTCAGTAATGTTCACCTTCACTGCCACTATAAGAACACGCAGGCAACAACAATGTTCACCTTCACTACCACTAAAGAACACCCAGGTCTCACCAATGTTCACCTTCGCTACCATTATAAGGACACGCAGGTCTCAACATAATGTTCACTTTCACTACCACTATAAGAACACGTATGTGTCAACATATTGTTCACTTTCCCTACCACTATAAGGACACGCAGGTCTCAACAATGTTCACGTTCACTACCACTATAAGGACACGCAGGTCTAAACATAATGTTCACCTTCACTACCACTATAAGGACACGCAGATCTCAATAATGTTCACGTTCACTACCATTATAAGGACACGGAGATCTCAACAATGTTCTTCTTCCCTACTACTATAAGAACACCCAGGTCACAACAATGTTCACCTTCACTACCACTAAAGAACACCCAGGTCTCTACAATGTTCTCCTTCCATACTACTTTAAGAACACCCAGGTCTCACCAATGTTCTCCTTCACTACCACTGTAAGGACACCCAGGTCTCAACAGTGTTCACATTCACTACCACTTATAGAACACCCAGGTCTCAACACTGTTTTCCGTGATGAATGGTTTTTAAAACCGACAAGTTGAAGAATTGAGACACTTATGCAACACAAAGGAATCTTTATTGAAGTAACGTTTCGCCACACAGTGGCTTCATCAGTCCAATACAAAGTAGAAATGGGTAAGAAGAGGAGAAGTTCGAGGTAATCAGTCCCTCAACCTAGAAACGGTGTGTTCAGTCCATCACTCCATCCTACAAGAGTGATGGACTGAACACATCGTTTCCAGGTTGAGGGACTGATTACCTCGAACTTCTCCTCTCCTTACCCATTTCTACTTTGTATTGGACTTATGAAGCCACTGTGTGGCGAAACGTTTCTTCAATAAAGATTCCCATGTGTTGCATAAGTGTCTCAATTCTTCAATGTTCTCCGTCCCTACTACTATAAGAACACCCAGGTCTCACCGATGTTCACCTTCACTGCCACTATACGTTCACGCAGGTCTAAACATAATGTTCCCTTACACTCCCACAATAAGGACATGCAGGTCTCAACATAATGTTCACCTTCACTACCACTATAAGGACACCCAAGTCTCAACATAATGTTCACCTTCACTACCACTATAAGGACACGTAGGTCTCAAAATAATGTTCACCTACTCTACCACTATAAGGACACGCAGGTCTCAACATAATGTTCACCTACACTAGCACTTTAAGGACACGCAGGTCTCAGCATAATGTTCCCCCTCAATACCACCAAACAATATATTACATGTAAATAAACCACACCAATCACTGCAACAAATGAACCCAGGAAACATAATTACAGAGATGCTTCATGATCACTCAAAAATTGTCCCTGGAATAACTATGTACCCATTCCAATATATAATAATAATTAATAGAATAGTACACTGCAAACTCTCCCACTCTGTACAACATCCTACCACCATTCACGCTTACGAAGGTCATGTCAACGCTCACCTACACTCTGGAAGCACGCCTGTCTAATATCACCATCACAACACTCCCATGAAACTAAAGCACTAACCTCCAATGTCATCCCCCCCCCAAGCCGTTACCTCAGGAACGAGCTCTCCGGGGTCACACTGCCAACAGACCCCCTACACTGCTGTCCCCATAACCACCTGGAAAACTTAACTCCCCCTGACTCCCATACACAACCATATTTTTTGACTTGGTTGATAAATCTTCACTGCTAATATAAGACGCCTCATTCCGAAATCATCTCTCCTATACCCTCACATGATATGATAAAAACATAATTCACAACCATGTACACCACCGCTCTTGCCTCTGTCTCCAACATCCCTCCCATAATCAAAAGTTAAAACATGAGTAAACCATTCCCTAAGCCCATCCCAGCGTCCGCAAAATTACACAGCATGAAAAGCCGTCTTCTCTCCACAGAATCTACAGACCCAATCTTCCACCACCCGTTCATTCCTTAACACCACACCCAATGGCAGGATTCCATGTATGAACCTAGACATCATCTCACATTCCCTAGGTTGGACCTGCAATTTCTCAAGCCTCCTCCAAATCCCTATCCAATAATACACTGGGTATAGCACCACCACTGGTGCCTCTGTGTGTCTCTGTGAAGCCCGATACAGCACCTTCACCCTGACCCATTCCGGCTCTCTTACTGCCATCATCACTCTCAACAACTGCTCACAATCACGAAAATCACTCCCCCAAAAAGTCTGCCTAAGCACCTCATACACCTTCCCCAGGCACCCTCCCCCTTCTTAATCCCTGGCCCTCAACACCACCCTTTTAACATATATGCACATCACCCACTTATACAGATCAAATAACTCCAATTCCCAGTCTGGCACAGGCAACATAACCACCTCCTTGCTCAGGCAATCACACTCTCGCTTAAATTCTACCTATCACCTCCCCAGTGAGTGGGTAAACATTAGCTACGTACCACACCTTACTATACAGAAGGACATTAACAATGATAGCCCTCTGTGCCAACAATAAATGATACAGTCTCAACCCCTGAAATCTGTTCACACTATTCACTTCCCTCTCCGAATTAACATCCCAAGCCCTATCCTTATCGCCCGCATATGCTATCCCACAAATCTTTAAAGAACGATCCATATTTGTAACAACTGAGCATCCCCCACACCTCGCAATCAGCCCACTCACCCAACCCCATTACCTTTGATTTACTCACATTTACTACCACACCCGTCGCCCTCCCAAACATCTCAACTACCCCACCTAGCACGTCTAGCCTCGTATATTCGTTAACCAATAACGTGGTGCCATCCACATAACTG
Source organism: Cherax quadricarinatus (assembly GCF_038502225.1). Taxonomy (NCBI): domain Eukaryota; kingdom Metazoa; phylum Arthropoda; class Malacostraca; order Decapoda; family Parastacidae; genus Cherax; species Cherax quadricarinatus. The sequence goes on along the minus strand of NC_091361.1, from coordinate 719,428 downwards.
ACAATCTCTGGGTAAACCCTATCTCCCCCACCAACGATGCTACCAAAAACCTTTTCCCCCACCAACCTATCAGAGGGATCCTGTACACATGCGAAGAGCATTTTAGACAGTGGACACCCCTGCCTCAAGCCCCTCCCCACGTCCACCACCCTGCCCAACCTACCATTTATCTGAACCCTCGCCAGAGCCCCCCAGTACAGCATGTCAACTCACCCCACTATTTCCTCCCAAACCCCTGGTTGAGGAGAATTCTTCGAATGACATCCCGTTCAACAGAATCATATGCCCCCCCTTCCCTTCAGTCTAGGGCCAATAAAGCTCTTTTTCTTTCCCTCCTGCTCATGTCACCCACAAAATCATCAATAATCGAATGTTCAGGAAGCATTGACCTACCCGGAAGGCCATACTGTCCCTATGAGACTATGCGATCCACGACACAGTTAATACAGTTTCCCAACACCTTGGCAAACAATTTGTAGTCAGCACACAATAGCAAAATCGCTCTATAATCCCCAGGACTCATATGCTTCTCCCCTTCAGCACCAACACTACCACAGCCGTTCACTTCACCGCCCATCCCCATCTTTCATCGCATTCAGCAACTGCATCAAAAGCCCACGTAAAACATTCAAATGCTGTACATAAAATTCCACCGAAATCCCATCTAATTCCGGGAATTTACCCTTCGCCATTGCCATCAGTGCACTTCAAATTTCTCCCTCCTCATTCACCCCCTCCCAACACCTTCCTATCACTCTGTCCCAGGTTGCATGATATTCTCTCACAAACTTCCACCACATCCCCTTCCCCCACACCTTTTCCACTCCAGAAACCCTCATACCACCTATCAGCAAACACACCCATTGCCGTTAGTGTGTAAAACCTGCCCCTCCATGAAACCCTTGACTTTTCAATGTACCTCCAAGCTTGGTATGTTGGCTGCCCTCCTCCTCTGCTGCTGCCCCTGCCAAACACAAGCTGAAAGCTTGCCACCCCATAACACCTCGACTGCCACCTGTACCCTCTCCCCACCAAAACTCTAATTGTGGATGCCCCTAATCCGTGCCATCAGTCTCTCAGTTTCATCAACAGGGTACACCCCCATCACAGTCCCCTGCCTATGACAAGCCTCAGCCTGTCCTCACAATAATTCGCCAGCCCGTATTTCATAGTATTCACCCTTCTTCCCTCACCCACATAAAACCTATGTATCTCCAGTTTGGCCACCTCATCCCAGCAACACACCAACTCTCCCCCACCCACAACCCCTCTCCCTTCCCCCTCCACCACTTCTCGGAGCCCGTCACTGCCTCCTTATCACTCAGCACCCTTGTATTTAATTCCCAATACCTCGTATGTCGTAAGGCCAAAGACTCCCATCCCACATTCATAATAGCTGTTCTATGATCAGAATAAACCGCTGTTACAGTACTCAGAGTACATAATTTCACACAAGACATAACATAAATTCGATCTAACCATGCCCTGTAGCCCCCCTCTCAAAAGTATGATCCAGTACAACCACTCCACTGTCCTATCACACACACTTCCTTCAAGTTCACATCACGTACTAGTTCATTCAGCACTACCAAATGGTGCCCCCCCCCTCAGCGCCACATCCCTCCTCCTAATTACACAATTCTAATCTCTCTACAGCCAGTGACGGCAAAGACCTAAGAAAATAAACTTACTCCTATTGAATGAATTCATTCTTAACCGCTACATCCCCATCTGCTTGTGCATACACACATACTAAGGGCATAGGTTCATTCTGCTTGCTCCCATCCACTTTGATTACTCTCTCATCTCCTCCATTTTCACTACAGTGATATACAAATGGGCTTGCTTTACTCACACAGTAGGTATTGCATATGCCACATAACCAGGTACCACGAACTCCCGACCTTCATTAATGTTGTGCTCCTGCAGAAATACTACATCCACATGATACTGACAAATGAACCTCCCAAACCAGTCACTCTGTGCTTTCACACATAAACCATTCACACTGATCATCATACACCTATGGCCGGCAATTAAGAAAGTCTTCCACGCTGCCCGACACTACCTTTCATGTCTGCACCCTTACTGGTATGACTCACTTTACTTCTCACCCCAAGCCCTGTTCCTGTGAGGTCTTTAACTCTCTGCTTATGATGCCTTCCACTCCCTACACTCTTGACCACCTCCAACCACGCCTTTTTTCTCGACCTTCGAGCAGGCGTCAGGACATCATCCGAATCCGAGGCTGTCGTCTCCTTCATCCTTGTATCCATTTCCTCCATGACACACATATCCAACTCTGTCTCCCAGTGTACTTCCACTTCCACATCCACCAAATGGACGCCTCCCTCGGGCGCAACTCCCTCGCAATGAGCAATAGTTGCCTCCTCCACTTCTGCCACTTCTGCCTCACACGACTTGACTTTCAGTCCCTTCACTAATGTGTCCGACGTTTCCCCCTCCTGGAGGGCAAACATACCCAGTAAAGCCTTTTCCAGTGCCACATAGAGACCAGTTTCCTCACCCTCCGTCCTCACACTCTCTTGACCTCGCCCAACGTCCAAAAGTTCCTCTGCCTCCTCAGTCAGAAGATCTCCATTCAGCTTATCATTCGAGAGACAGTCGTCACATCACTTCACAACCTACCGTGTCCATATCCACCATGCAGTTCCATTTCTTGTACCACACTCTCCCTCTCCGGTATGACTGACCTGTACACACCCTGGAGATACCCTTGTTGACCACACTCCACTGCCACATGGTCGTACTTCCACCAAATCCTGCATATGCGGCGCTGTCCTGCATATGTCACCATTATCTGGGTACGAAAGTCAGACAGGAACACGTAAGAAGGCACAGGGTGGCACAAAAATATCTTGAGGGAAAAAGTTCCTTCTGTCAAATCTGCATAAGCACCATCAACCCACTTCCCCTGTTGTGCCACATGCACAAAGCCATACTTGCTGAACACCTGTCGTGGATCCGTTTCGTCTACGTCGAACGGCACATTCCTCAACTTAATCCAGGTGTAGTGTTTTCATACGTCTATCAGACGTACCCATACAAAGTCAGTAACGTCCATTATGACGTCTTGACACTGCTCCACCAGCGCCTCGTACACTTGTGATGACAACCTCATTGTAGAACTGCTCCATTTAGAGCAACGCCATACAATTCCTCATCTGCAATCCCATATGCGCCTTGGATGATTTTCGGCAGTAACACTTGCGACACCTCTGGAGTGATGGCCCCATGGAGCAGCTCAATTCCATCAGTGTTCCCACGTCTGTGCAAACTCGAAGCCATAATGTTACACTACCAATTACCCAAATGTAACTGATCAGGAGTGACCCATGCACTTCTGGCCACGCCACCGTCTAGCAGCAATTTTAGAAATATACATACATATATACCTATTAATGCCAGAGACTCGAACCAGTGAACAAAGAAAAGAGACAAGATTATTCATATGTACGAACCGCAGCCCGGCTGATCAGGTACTGACTTTAGGTGCCTGTCCAGCGCCTTCTTGAAGACAGTCAGGGGTCTATTGGTAATCCCCCTTATGTATGCTGGGAGGCAATTGAACAGTCGGGGGCCCCGGACACTTAATGTGTTGTCTCTTAGTGTACTCGTAGCGCCCCTGCTTTTCATCGGGGGAATGTTGCATCTCCTGTCGAGTCTTTTGCTTTCATATGGAGTGATTTTCGAGTGCAGGTATGGTGCCAATCCCTCCAGGACCTTCCAAGTGTATATTATCATGTATCTCTCTCGCCTGCGTTCAAGGGAATACAGAAAAAGGACCTTCAACCGTTCCCAGTAGTTTAGGTGCCTTATCGTTCTTATGTGTGCCTTGAAAGTTCTTTGTACACTCTCCAGGTCTGCAATGTCGCCAGCCTTAAAAAGGATTTAATTTCTTCAAGTTTCCCATATCTGAGTAGTTGAAATTTCTCCTCGTTGAACTTCATATTGTTTTGAGTGGCCCATTCGAAGATTTGGTTGATGTCCGCTTGGAGTCTCACGGTGTCTTCGATGGAGGTCACTGCTATGGTAATCTGGGTTTCATTCGCAAAGGAACACATGGAACTATGGCTTACATCTCTATGTCCGAAATGAGGATGAGGAATAGAATGGGAGACAATACTGCGTCTTGTGGAACACAGCTTTTTTCTGTGGCTGCCTGGAGTTTTACTCTGTTTACTATTACTCTTTGTGTTCTATTTGTCAGGAAGTGATAGATCTATCTACGAACACTCTTGTCGAAAGCTTTTGCAAAGCTTATTTTGTTTATCCTCTAAAGCATCTAAGACCTTGTCATAGTGGTCCAGTAGCTGGGACATGCAGGACCGACGTGCTCTAAACCCGTGTTTCCCTGGGTTGTATAACTGATGGATATTTAGGTGGTTGGCGATCTTTCTTCTTAGAACCCCTCTCAAAGATTATTGTGATATGGGATGTTAGTGCTATCGGTCTGTAGTTCTTTGCAAATGTTGAGGGGGGGGGTATGTCTGTTGTTTTTAGTGTGTGCTGGATGACCCCTGTGTCCATGCTCCCCTTCATAAAATGCTGAAGGTATGCAATAGGGACTTCTCGTAATTCTTGATGAACAAGGAGTTCCATGAGTTTGGGCCTGGGGCAGAGTGCATCGATATGTCATTTATTGCCTTTTTTGAGATGAACAAATTTTGGGTTTCGTTAATAAAGAATTCATTTGGATTGTCGACCCTTAGTCTGGGCAGTGGCTCGCTGAACATTGAGTCATATTGGAAAGTTAGTATCTCATTCATTTCTTGGCTGTCATCTGTGTATGTCCCATCCCATCTAAGCAGGGGCCCAATACTGGATGTTGTTTTTCCCTTAGATCTGGCATAAGAGAAGAAGTATTTTGTTTTTGTTTTTTTCAGTTTCCTTTATGGCTTTTAGTTCTTCCTGTGATTCATGTCTCATGTAATATTCTTTCCGCTTATGTTCGATATTTGCAATTTCATTGACTAGTTCCTCCCTTCGTATTTCAGATATATTGGCCCCACTCAGCAGCTCTGTGACTCTTGCCCTTCGTCTGTATAGGGAACGTCTCTCTCTTTCTAATTTACATCTTCTTTTTCTTTTTCTTAATATGTGTCTTGAGCACATCTCAAGAACAACAGAATTTATTTTTTTCAAGGCAAATGTTCGGAGCTTAGGATATCCTCCCAGCTTGTTTAATTTAGGACATGGTTTACTTGAACCCATTGTATGTTTTTGTTATTGAAATTGAATTTCGTGAAGAGACCTTCATGACTGCTCACATTTTACTGGTCAGGAGCCCTGTGCATACATCTCTGTACCTCTAAAATGTTGTGATCCGAGTGAACTGTCTTTGATACAGTTATATTACGTATCAGATCGTCAATGTTTGTGAAGATGAGATCCAGCATATTTTCTAGTCTTGTAGGCTCTACTATTTGTTGGTTTAAGGTGAATTTGGTGCAAGTACTTAATAGTTCGTGTGTGTGTGTGAATTTTCATCTGAGCTGCCTCCTAGTGTGATCGCTAAAACATTGTTTGCTATACTCCTCCATTTTAGGTGTCTGAAGTTGAAATCTCCTAGTAGTATGATGTTTGGGGCAGGAGTTGAGAGATTTTTCAGACAGTGGTCAATGTTCTCAAGCTGCTCCTGGAATTGCTGGAAAGTTGCATCTGGATGATTGTATACTACGACAATGACATCGTTTGAGGTGTTTAGTAAATCTATGCAAATGAGGGACTCTGTGACATACAGGCCAACTCTCCCTTGTTGCCTGTTTAGTCTGTCGCATCGGAATAGGTTATAACCTGGGATCCATATTTCGTTGTCATAATGATACTTTATGTGGGTCTCAGTGAATGCTGCAAACATTGCATTTGACTCCGTGAGCAGTCCCTTGATGTTTGGAATTTTGTTGTTTATTAACGGCTTTAGACCCTGTATGTTTATAAAAACAAATGTCGTTGTATTGGTGTAATTTATGGGAATTTTATTTGCTGGCTCTAATATCTGTTGTTCTGGAGTAGAGGCCGCTGTCCGTGCCTCTGCTCCAGAAGTGTTTTCAGTTGGTATAGGATTATTGTCATTTCTTGCCAGTCTTTTCTCCCTCCTGGCCTGGAAAGGTTGTGGCTTCCCTCTTTTGTTTCCCATAGCCTGGCTGGTCTGTGTCTTCTAGTCCCCTTTAGATGATGTGCCTGGCAGTATGCATTGTAGCATTTTCTTTCCTGGAATGATACGTGACACATTTCTGGGTGAAATAAGTTACAGCAGGGGAAGTTGCACTCTCCTGTTGTCAAGTGGGTGCGGCATTTTTTGGGATGGTCAAAGGTGCATGTCCCACCTGTTTTACCAGATATACCGTGCCTGCAGATACCCTAGGCATAATATTTACATAGATTGTACTTATGTTTGCTAGGATTTATTGTAGCTGCATTCACTGCTGGTGCATTTATTTTTCCTGTTTCCATCCTATCGTTCACCCCTGTATGGACATCAGTGCTTCCACCAGGTTTTGCTGGTAATGTAGCGACACCATTCCCTGAGGCATCATCCCATTTTGTTCCATCTCCAGCAGTATCTCTATTTTGAACCTCTGTGGACTGAATAACGACTTCACTGTCTTCCAAGACAACACTAGTACCCTCACGAGCACTGTCTTCTAAGACATCACTGGAACCCTCTGGAGCACTTTCCTCCAGGACAACACTAGCACCCTCAGCACTGTCCTCCAGGACAGCATTAGCACCCTCAGGAGCACTGTCCAAGACAGCCCTGTCCCTACCACCAATCTTTTTTTCACAGCTGTCATACCATGCTGACATGTCTTTCAAGAAGGATCTTTTATTGGTGTTCTTGTCTTTTAATATAGATGTCATTTCCTCAAACAGGTGTATCTCGTTTGGGCAGATCCAAAAACATCTCTCTGAGTTTATGTCAAGTGTGGTCACTGGTTTAAAATCCCTGCATATACCATGAGACCACTGACCACACAGATGGCAAGCAATCCAGGCCTGTCTTCGTCCCTTACTCTTCATAGTGGTGGTCATCTTACAATACTCTACAACTCTCCTAGCTAGCTAGTCTATAATTCCTCGAAGTATTTAATTTTTTGTGACAGTTCTTCCGATTTGGCTATATTTACAAAGAAACCGTTTGAATCCGCCCGAATCTGGCGAATCCGGACGAATCCAGTTAGTGGGTCACTCTATATTTTTGTCTACTAATAATCACTTTAACAGTAGATCTGTCTATCTGCATTGTATCTATTTGTTGTAGTTACTGTTTGGGTGTTTGATGAGGGCGCGTTAAGCCCCATCAGTTAATGAAACCAGTCAGAGGATACCTTGTTATCAACGAATCCGTTTGAATCCGGTCATTGGATGAATCCGGGCAAATCCGGATTAGGCTAACTGGGTGATTTTGGACCAGCTTATGAAAAGGACTACTGGAAAATATTAAACAGAGTAACATGTGTTCAGTTTGATACAGCAAGTATAACTTGCGTGTTTGGGCGCCGGTAAATGAAAATTACTGTAAATGAAAATTTTTAAGGAATAATGATTTTCGTGTATATTGCGACTGCTGCTAACTACAGGAAACCACAAACTGTATACAACACTCCATCACAATAAGTACTAACAGGTATACACTGTTTATCATATTTTACAAAACTGTACACTTTTCGTATTTCCTCGAGATTTTGTACCTCTTCGTATTTCAACAGGAATGTTTTACTCCCTGGTATCACTAATTATAGGTCAGGTACACTAGCCGACCTGTGTGGGAAGGTTCTGGCGACTGATGGCAACTGTTTAAAACATGAACCTGCCTCTTTAGGTCTAACACCTGGACAGTCTCGACAGTAGACCAGCTAGACAAGACCAAGTTCCCATCCATCAAAGCCACTGGAAGAGGCCACAACCACTGAACCTGGGAAAGTGAGGAAGGGAGTTAGTTCATCTGTGGCGCCGACAGAAGAACTTCTGGAGATAGGGAACTAGGGAAAGCAAACACACGCGCGCGCGCGCTGAGGAGCCAAACCAGTCCCATGAGGAGATGCTGTCAGCAGGCGCAGCGGGACAAATGAGGTGCGAGGTTCTGACCACAGCTTTCGTAAATTGGGGGAGGAAGATGGATGGGTAAGGATGGAATGTGTGAAAGGTTTGGGAAGGTGGATGGGGAGGTGGGGTTTTAAAGGTAAGTGGCCTATCCACTTTAGTGAAATTTAAATGCGTGTGCGTGTGTGTTGGGTTATTCGTGAAAAAGATGAATTTATAAGATAGGTATACCTCCTGCCCGTCAATTGCACACCGCTATACCAGCTGTATACCGGTGTGCCACTGAATTGAAAGGATGTATACTGTTTGCAATTGCCTTTTTTTCGCACAAGAGGTCGGTCGTAAGGCTGCAGCTACAAGTGGTAGTTGGAGGTCGTTTGATGGAGATTGGTTGCTCACCTGGAGTTGGTTGGCTAAGCAGTTTCTGAGGTGGTGTCCTGCTGTAGGATGGTTGTAGATGTTACAAGGTTAGTTGTAAGGTGTTGATTGACAAGAAGTGGGTCACCCTGAATTGGGGAGCGTTAATCCATGTTAGTGGACGTAGAACGGTTCTTGTAGCATCCATTCTTCTCCTTCGGGAGGTGTTGATGGTGTAGTCGGTCGTGTTTGATGGTTGGGGTGGGTTCTCTCTGTCAGGTACATAGAGTTCCTGCATGTCATATAGTTGTCTCTCTTCTAGTTGGTCTAGCATGACGTTGATTGCAGTGATTCTCTGTTGTATGTGCAGGTCTTCCGTCCTGATTCTGTCTCTGAATCTGGCTCCAGTGATAAAGCGGAGGGCTCTGTTTTGGACTCTTTGGAGTTTTAACATGTTGGTTTTAGTTGTTAGTGACATGAGTACGCAGGGGTATTCTAGTAGAGGCCTGATCATCATCTTGTACAGGTGTTGCTTGATGTGGGACGAAGCTGCCTTGAGTAGGTAAAGTTGGCCAAGGTGGGCTTTTGCTAGGTTCACTTGTTTGGTTATGTGGGATGTAGAGTGGAGTAATCTGTCGATCTCATACCCTTGCATCTTGTTTAGATTAGTAATAGCGATTCGTGTACTTCTGATGGAAATGCCCCCTTTGTCTTCTATGGTTCATGCTAAACAGCCGATTGTGCTGATGAAGACTTTATCTGGGTTAGTTGTGATTCTCCATTTCTTCTCCCACGTAGCTGTTCTCCTTAGTTCTTCGTTCATTTTCTCTATTGCTCTCCTATGCTTGTTTGCATCACAGATGGGGGTTGAAGAGACTACGTGGATAACATCGTCTGCAAATTGGGTGATGTCGTTGACATATATATTGAGGAGTATAGGGCTGAGGCAAGAGCCTTGTGGTACTCCAGCTGTTGGCGTAAAGGTGTTGCTGTCGTGCCATTGAAGGTGGGAATGATTCTTCTTCCTGTTAAGAAGTTGTGTATGAGCCTGAGAAAGGTCCAGTTGTGGTCTGGGAGGTCTACAAGTTTGAAAATGAGTCCATCGTGCCACAGGCTGTCGAAGGCCTTGTGTACGTCCCTAGTTGAAATCAGGTCCAGATTCCCTTGCTTTCCTCAGGCTGGCCACGGCATCAAAGATGCTTTTATTGCATGCTGTGTGCTGCGGTGTGACCTGAAGCCGAACTACCTTTCAGAGAATAGGTGGTTGAATTCAGTGTAGTAGTTCAGTCTGTCAGAGATTATTCTTTCGAAGACTTTGCCAGTGACTTCGAGTAGGGAGATGGGCCTGTAGTTCTCGGGGTTGTGGTTGTCTTGTTGGGTTTGGCGATGAAGATCATCTCTGCCATCTTAAATGCCACTGGGAAATGACCTGATGCCAAGATGGCATTGAACATATTCACCAGCGACACCTTGCAGTTACGGGGAAGGTACTTTATTTGTTTAGCTGTTAATGCCTGATGGGCCAGGTGCTGTGTTTCTCATTCGGCCAATGACTTGGGACACTTCCCGGAGAGTAATTGGTCTAGTTAGAGGGTGTTCGTTTTCGAGAGATGTGTCAATTGATGGTATAGGATGTAGGTCATCCAGGTTTTAGTCTCGCCATTGGTTGACCCACTGGTAGTGATTATTGTTAAATCTTCTGCTGTCGTTATGTGAGAGAAAGTTCTCCCTTCTCCCATCAGCTTGGCTTGGTCTTGTGGGTCTTCGAGCAGGGTAACCACTTCCTCACCGTCTTCGTCGGTGAATGAGTGTGTAAAGTGTTGAGTGGGAGTGTGTTTAGCCCCTAGGAGTATACGGATCTTACTCCAGAATTGGTCTGGATGGCACTTATACTGGTTTGCTTGGCACACAAGATACTCCCATAAATCTCTTTAATGTTGGGTTATTAGGGCGATTAGATCTCTCCTCATTCTTAGTATTACTTCCCGGGTGGGCTGCCCTGTGTGGAAGTGTCTACTACACTCAGTTTGGCAGTAATTCATTCTGTCCTTGATTTCCCTGGTTGGTTTGTATTGTTGGTAGATCCTGGAAGTTGTTAGTGTGCAGCATGCTTGTGTGGCCTCAATCATTCTGGCATGCAGGGAGTTAACTGCCCTATCTATTGCAGTGGAGGGATGGTCTTCTAGTGAAATAGTTTCGTCATTTCCTAAGAAGGCCTTGTATGGGTCAAAGCCTAGTGTTTTCAGGTTGGGTCTGGTTTGGATTGGAGCTTGATTATGACAGGGATGTGGTCTGAACCGATGTTACCACCTGGGGAGACTCTACAGTGGAACAGCTCAATCTCTATTGGTAAGCACTACGTCGGGTGGGGCATGCAAAGAGTACGTAACCTTTATTCAGCGCATGTGCACACCCTCATTTACAGGCTACCTCCCCCACCCAGCGAACCAGGTGACTGAGGGTTGACGATGGGGCCCCGTCGTTCAACCAGTATCCAGGTTCCAGCCAATGAAAAAATGGCTTTGGCAATTGCAGAGGTTATGTGGGTACCACTCTCCTGTCTGCCCTTGTCATTCCCATTCTAGAGCTGGTTGAAGCACGGTCTGCTCTCTAATGGCTTCTATTCTGCCTTGCTTACCGTGGAGTGCACTAATACCTATTGTTGTACATAGTGTATATAGTGTACATACTTCTGTTCTAAATTGGTCAAAAGTTTTCTGCTGTGTTTATTTTGCTCCCTTTACACCCAGGATAAAAGGCCATTTGGACTCCTGGGTTGTAATATGGGGGCCTGTCCGGGAGCTGGAGCTGGAATTAGAGAAAAGGTTGAGCCTAGGGTGAAACTGGAAGCAGGAACATTGTGTAGCTTGCTGCCTGGCATTTCATTAGCTTTGCCAACGCTTTACAAACTTTGCATGTCAGTTGCTTTGCTATGGTCAGCCTTGCTATTGTATGATCATTCAACAGCTCACTACTAGCTTGTTCGGTGTGCTCGCTTTGCTATGGTCAATCTTGTGAGAAATTCTTACAGAATCTTCTGTAAAATCCTATCATGCCTAGGAAACGTTGAAGAGATTTCCTATCATGTGGAACTGGATAATTTTTAATGGCAAGAACTTTAGCAAGTTTAGGAGCAACTTTACCACTACCTACTTCATGGCCTAGAAAAGTAACAGTGGCCTGGCCAAAGGAAGGCTTAGATAAATTAACAGTTAAGTGGGAACTCTGAAAAAGAGCCTTAAGTCTAAATAGGTGTTGATCCCAAGTATCAGACACCACAACAATATCATCCAGGTACGCTGCCGTGCCTTCAAGTCCTTCAATAGCCTGATGGATAAGTTTCTGGAATTAAGAGGGGGAGTTTTTCATTCCAAAGGGGGTAACTGTATATTGATAATGACCTCCTGGAATTACGAAGTGATTATCAAATGGTATACAATACCGACAAGTTGGTAGATAAGACACATAGGCAACATTTAGGCAACTTTATTCCGAAACGTTTCGCCTACACAGTAGGCCTGTGTAGGCGAAACGTTTTGGAATAAAGTTGCCTAAATGTTGCCTATGTGTCTTATCTACAAACTTGTCGGTATTGTATTCCATTTGATAATCACTCTGTCAGACACTGCAATGCAATGGCATCTTGGTACAGAAGAGAAAACACCTTGGACAATTTTTTCAAGTGAGAACTGTTTGATCTTAGAGGGACCTGACCTCTCAGTGGCTACATTCTCACTACTACTACTCTGCACCTCTCCTTCCCACAGTATTTAAGTCTCAACACTGTCACCTGATCTTCAGTTAGTTCCAGACTTTGAAACAGATCTTCTCCAGGCTGAGGGACTGACAACCTCAAATCTACCAGTCACAAAGTTCCCTTTATTTGGATTTCAGTTGCTCAGGATGCTTTTGAAAAGCAAAAAGATTATTGTGTACTGCACCCATTCTTTTATCTACAGACTTTACCAAACCTTTCTCATTACAGGTTGCTGCTTGTGAGTCTGGGGTTGGGGCAGTACTATTGCAAAACGGGGCGAAGGAGTTGCAGCCTGTAGCCTTCTTCTCTGCCAAATTCCAGCCGCATCAGAGGGCTTACTCTACCATTGAAAAAGAACCCCTCGCGCTGGTACTGGCTTTGGAGCACTTTGATGTTTACTTGGGACAAACTTTGCAGGTGGTCACAGTCTACAATGATCACAACCCTCTAATATATCTCCAAGCCATGAAGAACCACAATATGAGGCTCATGAGATGGAGTCTATGACTGCAACCCTACTCTCTAAGAATTGTACATATTGCCGTCAAAGAAAATATGTTGGCAGACTCTTTATCTAGAGTCTAACAATATTATTTATAATGATTATATATTAGGTTATGATGTGTTAGGTTACTTGTCGTAACCTTCCAAGCTCTTTTTTTATCCCCTGGTGTGGGTTTTTTTTTAAGTGAGGCGATGCGGGCTACCGTCCGCCCGTGTCTTGGACCTAAGCTAGCCCGACTGTCTGCTGTCTCACTCTGAGTTTTGGGTTTGGCTTTTAGTCACGAGAAAAGCTGAGCTCTATCTAAGAGTTGGATGGTTGAGAGGAAAGGCGGTCCCATTATTTTATGCCATGGTGGCACGATTACCACTGGGAGGTGGGAGCCTAATCCTGAGCCTTCTTGGGGTGGGGGTGTGGCATGCAAAGAGTACGTAACCTTTATTCGGCGCATGTACACACCCTCATTTATAGGCTATCTCCCCCAACCAGCGAACCAGGTGACTGAGGGTTGACGATGGGGCCCCGTCGTTCAACCAGTACCCAGGTTCCAGCCAATGAGAAGATGGTTTTGGCAATCGCAGAGGTTATGTGGGTACCACTCTCCTGTCTGCCCTTGTCATTCCCATTCTAGAGCTGGTTGAAGCACTGTCTACTCTCTAATGGCTTCTATTCTGTCTTGCTTACCGTGGAGTGCACTAATACCTATTGTTGTACGTAGTGTATATAGTGTACATTCTTCTTTTCTAAATTGGTGAAGGATAATATAAGTCAAAAGTTTTCTGCCCTGTTTATTTTGCTCCCTTTACACCCAGGATAACAGGCCATTTGGACTCCTGGGTTGTAATATCGGGTGTACCTGGGTGGTGACCCACGAATGACTTAAAGAATGGGCCTTGGAATGTAAGGTCTTTCACTGCCATTATGTTAAATAGTTGCTTCCCTTTGTGGCCCCCTTGGGGATGGGCGGCACTACAGTTGAAGAGAGCGGGGTGGTGAGCGTTGAAGTCCCCTGCTAAGAGGGTTGGGACATTTTTACTGAGTAGTCGGTATAAGGGAATAGATTCAATGTATGGTTGTCTGGGAGGAAAGTACCCTGTCCCTACTGTAAGTCGCCCGTGTGATGTTGGCACTTCTATTGCAAGGATGTTGTCCTCGTCGACATGTATATTGCGAAATTCATGCCCCTGCTTCACCAGGATGGACACCCCTCTGTGGGGCCCCCTGGATTTCTCGAGAGTTGTGTACCCACGGAGCTTTATATGTTGGTCAGGTCTGGCTGCTGTTTTATTTAAAAGGATAATGTCCGGATTGTGGTTACAGAGCTCTATTTCGAGGAGGTAACGGTTGTTGAAGAAGTGTTGGATGTTGATTTGCAGAATCGTGATCCCCATTATTTTACGTGTTTAGCGGTGTTGCTGTGAACAGAGGATGAGTGTTTGGTAGAGCAGTCGCGTGGCGGTTGTGTGCGCTTTCTGTTGAACTTGCAGGGGTAAGGAGGGTTGTAGTGAGGCCGAGTCAAACTCGGGTGAGCCTACCTCGGCGCCTGATATCTACCGGAAACTTGGGAACTAAGGTATGTAGGCTTATTGTTTATAGGTGCCCTTTTGAGTATCGTAAATAAAGAAAGTTTTACTGACATCGACAGTTTATCATTAACTGGTTGTGGGATCTGAAGGGTCGAGCCTGTCAGAATGTACAGTACAACGTTAAATTTGAAAATAAAAATAAAAAAAGAGGCCTGGTCACAGACCGGGCCGCGAGGGCGTTAACCCCCGAAACACTGTCCAGATATACTCCAGGTATTCTCCAGGTATACTCCAGGTATACTCCAGGTATACAGGATTTCTTCCTTAACAAAAAAAAAAAATCTAATTTTGCTACAGAACTTCTTCCTCCAAAATTGTTACAAAATTTCTTCCCAACACATATTTTTTCATCCATGATTATTTATACTCTTCGAGAAACTTCCTTGTTCTTCCTGCACTTCTTTGCTAATATGGCCATGACAATAGAAATAATGGCATGTACACACTTATAATTCTGACTTGTTTTCAAAAAGAGCTTTCCATAGTAAATCATTTATTAAGCAAAGAATAATTCGGAAGTATATCTTTAGTGGGACACACTGATGCTGGCTCCAGTGGGAAGTAATATCTTGGCTAAAGATTTGTGTCCCAGCATCCCACTAGCAGTACGACTGGTCCTTCTTCAGATACCAGATGATGAGGTGAGTGCAATGTGCACAGTACGATTACAAATAATTTCTGTATTTTGAGTCTTCTTGATATATTATGACAAATTTCCGTATGTCACTGAATCTCATAACTAATTACTGATGTATGATTACGTTCTTTACTGGACATATTTCAATGGACGGTGATTTAGGAAGGAACGAGAAACTGTAAGGGATTGTTGAGGGAGGCAAGACTAGCTGACGGTGGCAGGTATGAGCTGCAATCAGTAGGCTGTCTACATAAAGGTCAGCTACTCCAAACAACTTCTCTCCTTCGTCCTATAACCTCCCTCAAAGGCAGTTTATTAAAGATTTCTTACACAAAGGTAAGAATGAAGATGACTTATAAGGAAATTACTTTTTACTGTCTTGCCAGTAGTGTGCTGACATCAGAGAATACAGGCACGGTACTCACTACCTCCAGGACTCAAGTCCGGTTAACCGTTTTCCCTGAATCCCTTCATAAATGATACGTGCTCACCCTCCAACAGCACCTCAAATCATGGAAACCCTTTGCGCTCACCCATTCTTATCTAACCTGTTTACACAAGCCTTTGGGATATCCAAGCCTTTCTCACAAAGCGAGGAATTTTTTTTAAATAATTTCCTAAATGTAGAGCATATAAATGAATAATATAATAATCGTGTATTAAAATATGATGCTGGTTGGACCAGCATCACATTTTAAGTGAAGGGGAGTGTGAGGTAAGTCCAAAAAATAAAAATCTTCATACTGTCAATGAAAAAAATTATCTAACATTCTGTAAAAGAACTGTATGGGAAAGTTCATTATTTTAGGGAGTTCAGTCTATTCAGCAAGTTCGGTTTATTAGATACGACACACACACACACACACACACACACCTCACTCAAGAAAAGGATCTTGGAGTGTGCATAATACCGAGCACATCTCCTGAGGCACACATCAGCCAAATAGCTACTGCAGCATATGGGCGACTAGCGAGCCTACGAATAGCATTCCAACATCTCGGTAAGGAGTCGTTCCGGACCCTGTACACCGTGTACATCAGGTCCCATATTGGAGTATGCACCTCCAGTTTCAAACCTTCACCTCGCCAAGCACGTCAGGAGACTTAGTCCCGGAACTAAGGAGCATGCCCTACGAGGAGAGGTTAAGAGATTTCTACATGACGACACTGAAGGACAGGAGGGACAGGGGGGTCATGATAACAACATATAAAATACTGAGAGGAATCGAGAAGTTGAACAGAGACATGATGTTCCAGAGATGGGACACAGCAACAAGGGGTCACAGTTGTAAGTTGAAGACTCAGATGAGTCACATAAAGTGGAATAGTCCGGAAAATGAGGTAGTGGAGGCAGTTACCATACAATCCTTACGAGCAGCGCATCCAGTGGAACTGGATGTTGTGCTCGCTACCCAAGTACATACGATGGTGTGGATAACCCTAGGCCAATTTCATTCTACTCCCTGATTGGTGTACTAGTACAACGAGAAGTCTTAAGGATTATGTGGTTCCGTGGAACACACAGTCATGCATTGATAACCGGATCAAGAGAATAACTAACTCATCCTGCTTGCTGCCTACTGACACTCTCAGCTCCTGCCGCTGCCCTCGTCATCCTCTTCTAGAGAGCCAAGTAACGACATCATTCAAGCCTCTCCATCTACGCCTCCAGTACTTCGGTACCACATGTCCCAAAGTGGTTGGGCCAATTGCCTTGATTCCTCCTCTTCCCCTCCTTCCCATCCTATTCCAGTTATTTCCATCCTTCCTTATCCTTCTTCCTTCTCATCTCACGACAACTCTCGTCGTCTTCTTCGATTCGATTCGATTTGTTCCTTGGATTAAGGCGTCATGAGTTTTCGCGCACCATGAGGCAGGCTAAAGCAGCCTTGTTATTGATCAATACCACTTGTCCGAGGGCACAATAATAAATATAAATGTGTGTGTGTGTGTACGTATGTGTGTGTGTGTGTGTGTGTGTGTATGTGTGTGTGTGTGTGTGTGTGTGTGTGTGTGTGTGTGTGTGTAGGGGAATAAGTCTGTTGAGTATACCAGGTAAAATGTATGAAATAATTAAGAGTAAGACGGAGAGGAGGACAGCAGAGGAACAAGGAGGCATTAGGAAGGGTAGGGAGTGTGTAGACCAAGTGTTTGCTGTGAAACATATAGGTGAACAGTAATCAGATTAGGGTAAAGAGGTATTTGTGGCATTTATGGTTTTGGAAAAGGCGTATGACAGAGCGGATAAGATTGCAATGTGGCAGATGTAGCAAATGTATGGAATAGGAGGTAGGTTATTGAAAGCGGTGAAAAGTTTTTACGAAGATAGTGAGGCTCAGGTTAGAGTATGTAAGCGAGAGGGAGATTATTTCCCAGTAAAAGTAGGCCTTACACAGGGATCTGTGATGTCACCATGGTTGTTCAATATATTTACAGATGGAGTTGTTAGAGAAGTGAATGCTTGGGTGCTGGCAAGAGGTGTGAGGTTAAAAGAAAAGAATCTAACATAAATTGGGAGTTGTCACAGTTGTTCTTTCCTGTTGACACTGTGCTTTTGGGAGATTCTGAAGAGAAGTTGCAGAGGATGGTGGATGAATTTGGTACGGTATGTAAAAGAAGGAAATTAAAAGTGAATATAGGAAAAAGTAAGGTGATGAGGATAAAAAAAAATAAGTAACGAAAGAATGGATTTCAGATTGGAGGGAGAGAGTATGGAGGAGGTGAATGTGTTCATACATTTGGGAGTGGCCTAACAGCAGATGGGTCTATGAAGGATGAGGTGAATCATAGAACTGATGAGGGGAAGCACCGAGAAGTCTGTGGAGACAAAGAACTTTATCCATGAAAGCAAAGAGGGGAATATATGAGAGAATATTTGTACCAACGCTCTTGTATGGGTGTGACGCATGGGTTGTGAATGTTGTGACAAGGAGAAAGCTGGAGGCAGTGGAGATGTCATGTCTGAGGGCAATGTGTGATATGAATATAATGCAGAGAATCTGTAGATTGGAGATTAGGAGAAGTTGTAGGATTACGAAAACTATTATACAGAGGGCTAGGGAGGGGTTAATGAGATGGTTTGAACATGTAGAGAGGTTGGAACGAAATAGAATGACTTCGAGAGTGTATAAATCTGTAGCTGAGGACAGGCGGGGTAGGGGTCGGCCTATGACAGGTTGGAGGGAGGGGGTAAAAGAGGCTTTGTGTGCGAAGGGCTTAGAATTCCAGCAAGCATGCATGAACTTGTTAGATAAGAGTGAATGGGGAGAAATGGCTTTTAGGACTTGACGTGCTGTTGGAGTGTAAGCAAGGTAACATTTATGAAAGGATTCAGGGAAACCCGCAAGCCAGACTTAATTCCTGGTGATGGGAAGTACAGTGCCGGCACTCTGATTAACGTTGCAGTTTTATAAATGTAGTGTAAGCATGCCTTTAGCAAGACAGTGATGAAGTGAATGATGAAAGTTTCTCTTTTTTGGGCCACCCTGCCTTGGTGGGCCACCCTGCCTTGGTGGGCCACCCTGCCTTGGTGGGCCACCCTGCCTTGGTGGGAAACGGCTCTTGTGCTAATAACAACACTGCGACTAGCCAAGGATTCGAACCCATGTTGTTTTGGCCCGCCTCATGGTGAACGAAAAGCACATGATGCTTTAACCCACAGGACCACAAATACTACAAGAATATTTTCGCTCACCATGAGGCGAGCCACAACAACGTGGGTTAGAATCCTTAGCTAGCCGCAGTGCTGTTATTGATCATACCACTCTTCCGTAGTTACAAAAATAAAAATTACAACTTGCTGGGCTAGTGCACCAAAAGGGAGTAAGTTGAAATTAGCTCAGAGGCATCCACACCACTGTATGCCCTTGGATGACGGTGAAACACCTAGCATAGCTGGATCCGTCATTGTTGTAGCATTTGGTGGTCCTGTGGGTTAGAGCGTCATGTGGTTTTCGCTCACCATGAGGCGGACCAAAACATCATGGGTTCAAATCCTTGGCTAGTTGCAATGTTCATATATATAAGGGTATACGAGAAAATTTTAGAAAGGACTTAATTTTAAATGAGTTCTTGCTAATTGAGCAGTTTTATCTATTGAGCACGACACACACACGCACACACACACACACACACACACACACACACACACACACATATATATATATATATATATATATATATATATATATATATATATATATATATATATATATATATATATATATATATATATATATATATATATATATATATATATATATATATATATATATATATATATATATATATATATATATATATATATATATATACACTGAGAATCACTTGGTACTTATACATAATTCCTTATTTTTAGTTACAGGATGAAATGCTGAAAGAGATGTTGGAGAACATTATGTTGAAGCTTAACTTTACTGCAGAGATTAGTGAGATTTTTGGAGCTATGAATAAGATGCCAAATGGTTCGTTTACTGGAGCACTCGGCTTAGTACAGCGAAGGGTAGGGCTTTGTGATTTTTTTTTTTTAAATTTTAAATGTAATAATTTATATTTTGTGCTAGACTGACTACTAATTTTTTGTTTGATAGTCTTTTAATATATTCTTTTTCATCCGAAAACAAAGCTTTTGTTGTCTTTGTTAACTTTGTCTAAGAAAAATGAGATGCCTTCCCTAGTGTTACTTGGAAAACTTACTAAGGTTAAAGCTGATTAATTTTGTGTGATTGAAGGCAAGTGTTGCAGGAGCTAGTAGGTTGTGGCACTGGATGCTGCCAAGGCAAGTGCTGCAGGAGCTAGTAGGTTGTGGCACTGGATGCTGCCAAGGCAAGTGCTGCAGGAGCTAGTAGGTTGTGGCACTGGATGCTGCCAAGAGAAGAGATCGCTGTAAAAGCTTGCCGCTAGACCTCACTTATTAGGTTGTGCTAAGAACATTTAGAGACTTTTAAAATTCCTTTGTGTAGCTGCTGCATTTAGGTCATTAGAGTGGATGTTGTACATCATATCTATTCCCAATTCTTTTATCTACACTCCCTTTTCTAAATGAATTAATTTTTCAATTTTATTTCTAATATTCACTGACTGCAGCTGCAACAAAGCTGCACCGCTAGATATCTCAGCAGAAACTCGCATTTGGGATAAGTAAGATGATATTATCACAATAGAAAGAAGCTGCAGGAGAGTTCCATACTGAAGTTGCCATGGTTACTTCCTAGAGTTGTGGACTGCGCTATACTTTCTCTCCTGTGGAATGTTTTACTGGCACATTCTTCAGAATATACGGTTATCCTACAGTCTAGTCTCTCATACTTAGTTTTTTTAATTAAAAGATATTTTTTAATCGTACTAATACTAAAAACAAAGTAAATTGAGAATTTTCTTAAAGTATATTTGGACTGTATGTGCACTATTCTTTCGAAAAGCTGTAAGAGCTTTTATCTTTGACAAACTATTAAGTTACTTGAGGCTACAGTTATACAACATATATGTACAGAACAATTTCCAAGAAGCCATTCATAGTATATACAGCTGAGGGATACAGGCCATTGTTTAGTTTGGACTAATTAAAAAAATAACTTCCATTTAATTCAACTGTGATATTTAACATATTGCAAGACAAATACCAAATATTTTCTGGAATTGTCACCCTAGTGCAACAGATTTTCTCTGCATATTGTCTGCATCGTGGAACAGATAAAAGCAGTCAAACTGTGTACATATAATTTTTTATGATTTCCCCCTATGTCACTTGCTCTGGGACAGTTAGAAGATGGAACACTAAGCTATATTTTTTCTCTTGCTGTTATCGTGGTTTGATTTATTGTCTTATATTTTACATTGTAGGTATTTTGATTTCCAGTCATAATTTTCACTGATTGCAGCTGGCCATCCAACACATTTTAATTAGTTTCTTTCTTTGCTTCATTTGTTTTCTGCTGAGATTTACTGTGTGGTATCAGTGTGCCCTTTTTACGTTATACATTTTGTATAACAGTTGATACATTTTGTAACTCAAGGTAAGTTCTAGGATTTCCTTCCACCTATGAATTTCTACATATAAAGAAAACCAGTTCTACGTTTACCTACCTGTCAACATAGAAAAAAAAATGTATAGCATCAGATTTAGTTGACCTTCAACAAGTCTCTCTATAAAGTAATCTCGTTCACTCCTTGAAAATTACACTTCGAGTCATAGAAATTACCTTACATCTTTCTAATCCTGTTTTTTTTTTTCTTTTTTTTTTGACTGACATATGCCCTTACCCCGATTGTTCTTACATTCTACCTTAAACAGAAATTATCCTATTTTATACAGAAATCGCCCCTCTCGTTCTCTATGGAAATGTATCATATCTTACATAAATCCGCTTTGCGGATTTATGTAAGATATGATGCATTGATAGATGTTTGTCGGATTTCTCCTTCAGAAATCCGACCAACATCTACAGAAAGTGTTGTTGATTGGGAAGGAAAGCGGACTTACTAAACTGTCACCATGTCAGTGTAACTTGTGTAAAAGAGAAGAAAACATGGAAACATATACAAAATTTTTTACCATTTATCATAAGAGGAAAACATAATGACACTGAGAGAACACATTATACATCCTCTTTTCCTTTAGGAGGTGGACGTGTTAGTGAAGCCTGTGTCAATGTTGCCTGAGCGGGCACAGGTCCTGGACTACTCTGAATGGTTTTGGATATATTATGGCAAGTTTTATACTAAAGTTCCCAAACTCTTGAAGGACAGTTTTCTACTTTGGCAAATATATAAACTGCAGGTTTGTATTTTATTATATTGTGAATTCTACAATTGATACTACATTTTTAGGACGATAATAATTAATGAATGCTAGAATTCAGTGTGTGTTCTTAAATTTAATTGAAAATTCAAAATAATTATACATATATCGATCTTCATTAATTATTTCCTGCCATGTTATTCAAACAACTACAGTCAACCACGTTAAGTTTTCATATTATTTCATCCTAAATTACAAACATTTCTTAGATACAACATTTCCTGTTACTCAGTCGATGAAATAAGTAGCTAAGAAACATTAGCATTTATAAGTTCCATATGTAACACTTACCACGATGAAAACAGCCATGATTGGAAAGGCAGTGAAACGCATTTACCTTCTTGCAGTTTTTAAGCAATATCAGTGAAACTTTTCCTTAGCTTCAATACAAAATGACTAGAAATAATTGATTTAATTAAAGTCGAATAATAACCATGTGTTTATAAACCAGTGTTCGTATACCAAAAGTTGAATTAGATACTGAGACAATATAATAATTACTATGTAAGAATCACATTAATCTAAATCCTAAGTCATGATAAATGACAAATATATAATGAATAAGTAAGCTACTTTAATAATAATAATAATAATAATAATAATAATAATAATAATAATAATAATAATAATAATAATAATAATAATAACAATAACAACGACAACAACAACAACAATAACAACAACTAAATGTATTGAAATCGTTGTGCGATCCAAGAAAAGTCTCCGTGTGTTGCGCATCCTCATCCTCGGGACGTCATTGTACAGCATGAAAGGTACTCCGAGTGCTGTATTAACTCCCAATGCAGTTATATATTGATTTGTAATAAACCAGAAGAAGTATTCACAATTTATTATAAGGTCACTAATATTACGATTTATTCAATGAAATTTCTAAACATGACATATACAAAAGACAACAAATTCAAACCTTCCAATGATAGACTCTTGATATGAAGCTAAACAGGAGAGGCATTTCCTTATTATTGCAAAAGGACCAGTATCCTGAGATACATTAGCACATTAAGTTTAATGCCGCTTAGAATTTACATCAAGTTATCAGCATTGAAATGTGAAGCCAGACGGGACATGAAAATACGTATATACTTCATATTTCCCATGTGCTTCAATAAAAAGACAAAGAGGGACCAGCTTATGCCAGAATCAATCCAGATCAGTGTTTAAGATTGAAATATGCAAAAAATAAAATAACTGAGAAAAATTTATTTAAACTATAGGTACTTACCACATATTTTTTTCGAGAGCACACAGGTTTTAGTGCACTTGTGGAGTACATTACATATATTTTACCAAGGATATCCCAACATTGTCATTGTGACTAGAATATATATTCACCAGTTATTTCAAAGAAACCATACCCCCGGCCGGGATTGAACCCGCGGTCATAGAGTCTCAAAACTCTCCAGCCCGTCGTGTCATTACGATTTCTTGAGTTATTTCAAAGAAACTATTATGATTACCAAAATTGACGCATTAAGCAAGAAGAGGCTCTTTAAAGCCATATTTCTATGCACACTGGATAATACACACTGTTCTTGCACCCTTGATAATTATTGGACAATAGAAAATTATCGCAGATTATTAGACAACACGATTATAAATGGGTTAACTAAATTTTTATAGTGACAAAATTATGAAAATGCATTTGTCTTGTTTTTAATTTTTTTTTTTAATTTTCAATCAAAATCAACAAAAGAAAATAGAAATTGAACCTGATGAAACTCTTAATTGAAATGACTAATTATGTAATATTGGAATGTTTTCTTATGATTTTCAATATATTAAAACTATATATATATGGATATCGAAATAACTCGCCCCAATTACATAATAGGATTTTTACACATTAAGACAAAAACAATTCATAATTTTTTTAATAATATTATTTATCTCGAAATTGTATTCTGTCGATATATAAAATTTTAATAACTCAACTTTGAATAATCACTGAATTAATAAACACCAAAATTTTGCTTGAATTATGCTCTATATTTTGAATGAAAAAAAAAATATATATTAATTTCCTCCTCCCCCCCCTCCCCCCCCTCCCTCCCTCCCTTTCCGCATTACATAATATCAAGACGAAAATTGTTTTCGTAAAAACAGATCAGCACTAAAAGTTTCAAACCAACCAGGAGAGACATTCTTCAGTTATTACATAGAATCCAACTTAATGTGCACCTACACAGAATAAACTCTCACATTCAGATTCAGTACGAGGAAGAGGACGATAAATCCAGTTACCTGGATCAAGAAACTCTCACCATCTTCAAGCAGCAAAAATAAAGCCATTTAAAGATTATCCTCTCCGTCCTTGGCTTGATTACCTGCGCCTTGAATTCAACAAGCGTTTTATCACTCTTGCTGGTTTAGTGTTTTTTCCATGATTAAAATAAATGTTTAATGGATAACTTATATAATGAAATGAGTAGAACATTTTTATGGATTAAGCTGTGTAAATGTAAATTATGTTAGATTATGTGTAACAACCTGAGAATATCTCGTCTGGTTAATTTTAAGCATTGTAACGCTGGGTTTTCCTCAAACTAAACTTCGTCTTGATTTATAAATTTTAAAGTTCCAATGTTAGTAACGAAGATAATTTCTGTGAAATAACTTCAAGAATGTCTCTTCTGATGAGAGTTATTGTTTGACTTTCTTAGATTATTCTAGGTTAAATGTAAATAATGTACAATTATGCGCAAATAACATCTGCATAACCTTAAGACCATTGCGAAAAAAAAATTATGTACTCTTAACTGAAATAAAATTTTCTTAATCACTTACTTGCATCTTTTCTTACCTGCACAGACTTGGTGCGCAATTTGCGGGTTTCTGGTGACAGCGTCGACGATGCTGACTCTGACATGGAAGTCAACACCTACTGGTGCGCAGAAGACTCCAGTAAGTGTACCAACTGCTGTCACCACAGCTTTGAAAACAGTTATTTATGTAGGTAAGTCTGCTTTTTGAATATCTAAAATTGCCTTGCTAATATTCTGCGAAACTAATTTCCTAAATATACTGAAATTATGTATTGAATATCATTATCGACTGTATTACATTCGATAATGAAATTGAAAATAATATTATAATTTACAGTAATTCAATATAGACAATCTATAAAATAAATAAATAAAGCACTTGCATCCTGGCCAGTAGTTATAACATATGTATGTTGGCCTGCCATGTATAACATGTATACTGTCTATGTCTGGTATAACATGTATGCTGGTCTCCCTGGTATACCATATATGCTGTTTTTGCCTGGTTAGTATTATACTGCTTTTGTCTGGGATTAAATATGTATACTTTTTATGCTATTAATGCCTTGAATAACATAAATGGTATTCATACCTGGTATAATATACTGCATATATGTTATTTAAACCTGGTGTAACAAATAAGTGATGCTTCATAGCACGTGGGAAAGACTTGCGGTTTTATATAACATTTATTGAAGCACGGGAAAACAATCAAAATTTCTATGGCAATGGTATTCTCTAAATGATGATAATAAGATTATTTTATGCACTTCCTTACACGAAAATGATCATTTTCAACCATTATGTATGTTCTGAGCAGGCACCATAAATGCTCAGAAATAATGGTTGCAATTACTGGAATAATCATTATGTTCTTTTCCACCAATTAATAAAGAAAAATATGACGATTTACTTAGTTTGAAGTAAGATGAGACTATTATTATAACAAAACCAGATAAGGGTAAAGGTGTTAGGTAAAAGGGCACATATGCTACTAATATATTTTATTGCGGCAACGTTAGTTGTATATGTGTTTTTATATCTAACATATTGTCAGTATTCCAACCAATATTATTAGAAGGGCAAAGGTGTTGTAAAAACTGACATAAAAGAATACACAGAAAAAAAGGAGAAAATTCTTGCAGATAAAAGTAAGTCTAACTTAGTAACAATTTATCCTTTTCGTCATATAATTAAATGAGAGAGTAAAATGAATGGTTGTTCAAGTGACCTTAAGAGGAATAGTTTTATTTCTCAGCCCTCCCAGTACTTAGCGTTGTCAGCAAACTTCAGTTTTGCAAACTTTAAAGTACCCATTCTGCAGGTTTTGTTTGTAATTCAGTATACTATTAGGAACACATATTGCTTTGACAAACATCACTAGCCACTGTCAGCCCAGCCTATAGCCCGTTAGCCAGTTTTTGAGAAATTAATACCAAATAGAAGTACTAAATATCACAGAGATTTTTAATCATGTGATAGACACTTCAAATTCATAGCAAAATACCTTTCTGGAAATATCTTTGGAGACATTCGTCCATTTTTCGACAAATTTGCAGTATATCAGTGTTTTGGTTTATAATTCATTAATAGTTGATCCTACAAAAAATTATCACTAATTACAATTTCAATAAACTATCCTTTTACATAAGGGAAGTTACCTTTAATTACTTTTGTAAATATAGATATTGAAATTTTTCATGTAATATTGCAAAAAAAAATGTTTGGCATTTTTTTCAGTTCATGTAAATAATTCACCGTAGTTTTAACTACCTAAAATAAGTGACCGAAATGTATTTGTATTCTACGGTGGTCAACTATATCATCTTCATTATTCATGACTGAATATGACTGTAAATTATTAGCATGTGTTCTTTTAAGATAATTTAAGATGCAAGTAAATGTTAACATTTTCCTGACACCAAGAGAGACGACCGCATCTGGAGGAGCAGTTGTCATACACTGGATAATAAAGTCTACTTCCGTGCTGTTTGTTTCAGCCATGATCATTAGGAAGGTTAGGAACAGCGGGATAATTTTGAAACTTACTACAAATTGTAGCTAGTTATTTGGTTCGGATGATGTGCTGCCTAAAAAGTGAAACATTTGATATCGTAATTCATTTACTTTGTCGACCTTGCTGATACTGTAAGAAAGTTGTTATATTAAATTCTTGAACTGAATTGAAGTCATTCTTCGAAAGTTCCCGCTTTGAGCTAAGTGATTTTTTTTTTTTTTGGGGGGGGGGGGAATTATTTTAAATGCCATCACTTTTCTTACGTTATCACAGGAACATATTCTCTTACCAAGTTCTGCTGCAAGTATATTAACATAGCCTAGTCTGGCTTTAACTTTTGTCACCCTCCCTGTAGAGAAATTTTCTCCAGGACGGGGTATCAGCCCTCTTCAGCCCCTTTCAGCCCCTTTCAGCACTGAGGGGCCCAGCCCTCTCAGAAGGGGCAAGCATCATGTTTACTGCTACAGCAAGTAATTGATCCCAGATGCAGTACGAGTATACGACGTGGTCAAGCGACCAACGCTCCTTGCAGTCCAGTGTTGCAAAGTGTATTTTAATAAAAGACAGTCCATCTCATACGTTAGCAGGACAATTAAGGAAAATCCTGCTCCCACTTCATTACCATGGTAAAGATAGTGTATATTGTTGTCTATGCTTAAGACAGCAAGATTCAAGCATTCTGCTTTGCTTCATGGAGGAAGAGGCAAGGAAGAAAAAGTACTAGGTCAGCTTTTCCTTTATGTGCTGGGGGTAGTGACGGTGTATGAGGTTGTGGCGTCTTCAGATTACTTTTGACTCTACTGAGAGTCACACTGACGCCAGGATAACCAACAAAGAACATTGATCCGTGCGTTAGTGTGAACAAAGTGTCTCAAAACACAATAAACACTTACAGAGAAGTGTGATCAGCTTCTTTTGTGATGAGATTGTGAACAATAAAGATAAATCTTGTGGAACATAGTGTACCAGTGTGCGTATTCCTAGACTATGGAAGACGTGGACATCCAAGGACACTTCAGCTTCTATCAAGTCACCGATACCTGTCGAAGGTGTGAAGAACACCATAGCTCACGCTACAAGAGCAAGGTGGGTTAATTATTTCTTGTAGTACGGTGGACTGCGCAGTTCTTGTGTCGCAAGGAATTTGTAATCAGCCTATAGTCAGCAGTGAGGTGCGGACTTTTGAGTACACACAAGTATGTAAGTCAGCCATCAGTGAATGAAATATGCTGACATAACACCCTCTAGTGGTAATTTATAATCTTACAAAATATAATTCATTTCAGCCCGTTGAGAAGTGATCTTCGACAGCTTCTCAAGACCTCGTCTGCAGGGGCGGTTGTGCAGGCGATGATCTGTCTTTCTAAGCTAAGTTTTCCCTATATTTAAACTATAAACTTAGCTGCTAAACCATTTCTCAACACTCTCCCCCCCCATGCCTTGATGTCACTGCACTCAGCAAGATTAATGATGAAACCATTTATATTATTTGTTATTCAGATCAAAGATCTGCAGTGCTCAGCATCTTGCTTAGCATAAAGCAAGATGCCAGAATCAGCTTCTTCTTGCCTGGTCTTCTGAGCACTGACCTCTTCATACCTTCCTTGGATAATTTGAATGGATTGTTTACCATAGGTAACATAGTCTTAGGCCCAAGACGTTCTCTTGTTTTTCTGTTTCTCCATCTATCAGCAAGAAAATGTGTTACTTTACCCTTATTCTCTGTTTAACCCAGTAATATTCTCTAGTTTATTATTATGTTGGCAAGTTTTATGTGACTGAAGATCATTCTATCTGTGGAACTATTGTTTACACGTTCAGAGAATAATACTATAAATGTTCAACATGACTGTAGTAACATGTTGGCAATAATATGACTACAATGACGTGACTGCAGCAATATGACCGCAGTAACATGACTGTAGTAACATGACTGCAGTCACATGACTCCAATAACATGATTGCAGTAACATGGCTGCAGCAACATGACTGCAATAACATGACTGTAGTAACATGACTAGAGAAACATGACTCCAAACACATGACTGCAATAATATGGCTGCAGTAACATGACTCCAATAATATGACTGCAGTAACATGACTCCAGCAACATGACTAGAGAAACATGACTCCAATAACATGACTGCAGTAACATGGCTGCAGTAACATGACTGCAATAACATGATTGCAGTAGCATGGCTGCAGCAACATGACTGCAATAACATGACTGTAGTAACATGACTAGAGAAACATGACTCCAACAACATGACTGCAGTAACATGGCTGCAGTAACATGACTCCAATAACATGATTGCAGTAACATGGCTGCAGCAACATGACTGCAATAACATGACTGTAGTAACATGACTAGAGAAACATGACTCCAATAACATGACTGCAGTAACATGGCTGCAGTAACATGACTGCAATAACATAACTGTAGTAACATCTAAACATCATTTTCCGTTAGAATATTTTTATTACAGTTCCTGTCCATCAAAACCACGGAATACATAAATTTACGATGTTGATATGATTGACTTTAGTGAAGATATTCTTGAAAAAGTAGTCTCACGTAATGGCCGATTCTAAATGGCCGCCACGGGCCACACAGGATATTTTGGCACTAGCTTCATATTCAGTTTTTCTGGTGAATGACCATGACTAATTAAGCTCAAAGTTTTGTTGCTTTTATGAAAACGTTCACTATATTGTTGTTTCGCTTCCTTTATGTCCGGTACTGCATGTTAATGTATATTTTTTTAATAATCAGCTACGGTGTTTGTTTTCTTAATATTAACAAAAAATTACATACATTCATAAGCATTGGTTATTATTGGATGTCGTAGAATGGGAACCTTAAAAGGTTGCCTGAATTTTATTTTTTTTTTCTTAAAATTTTTCTTCTTGTTTGTTTAAAACTCAAGAACGCCTCATCCAGTCAGATTCAAATTTTGAATGTTTGTGTACTGTAACTAGGGTTAGATTCTTGGAACACCTGGCATGTTCACGTACCGTGGATCAATGTTAAACATATTCAGATAACTTCCAAAAAGCTTGAGTTTCGCAGTATCAAACGTAAAAAAAAAGGTGCGTCATAATTCCACGACGGCCAGGAGTCAGATTTAAGTGTGTATGTGCAGATCTGACAATTTTAAGTGTAAAATTGTATTCCTGTTAAGTCTCAATAAAAGAAAATCAGTTTTTCTCTTCTCATCGAGTTCAATATGCAACTAGTGATCGCATACTGACGACTGCAAGAAATTTTGTAGGAGTAGTAAAATAATTAACAAACTTGGAATCTTTCAAATCCGTACCACAAGTGGAGAGTAACTTATGTGAACGTCTTCATATTTCTACCATTAATTTGAATTCATGAAAACAAGGTTCATACTATTATTAGATGGCTTCAAATTTACCCAGTTGGTGGGGTTTACTAAAAATATTCTAAGGATTTACCGTGAGCTGTTTATATTTCAGTTTTATTAATTACATTGCTTTCTTCTGTTCAGCCTCAAACTCTAAACGCAAGTATGTCTTAATTGGAGACATTTTTGTAATGATTTTCGGCTTTGTTGGTAACACTATGCAATTTGTAAAGCAGTTTCATTTAATCGGAATTTCCCCCCTAAAATAGAAAATCATATATTCTTTTTCTTGTGAGAGTATAGAGAATTTCATAAAAAAAATAATATAAGCCTTTTGAGTTTTTTAATTTACAAACTTATGCTGCACATTGTACTATTGCAGCCGCTTGCACTGAAGATCGACACCATGCCTAACCCTTCTAGGGTAGGGTAGGTGCCTGAGCCCGAGCCTTTAGCTCATAAGACTGTCATTCCCATTAGCCCCCTTGGGGCGGGGATGGCAGACCAGAGAGGCCTAGCTTGTGGCTAGGCCTGGGGACAGTTGGTCCCAAAGATGAGGAGGTACTTGTGCCTCCTCCCATGGGAGACTTAGGTCTCAGACACTCCCTAAAGAGGGAGCCAAGGCCGGGCCACCACTTGGAAAAGGCCCGGGCCGGGAGAATACCGGCTAATCTTTAATAATAATAATAATTGCACTGAAGAACACAAAGTTGGAGTTAGGCTATACAGGAATACTCTTTAATGATTGTACAGCGACCGTAGAGCATCTAGTTGTTTAGGAGGGAAGCCTTTAAAACTACAGGAATCATGCAGTGTCATTTACTACAGCAGTGTAAGCACACACACACACACACACGCACACACACATACACACACACACACCACACACACACCACACACACCACACACACACACACACACACACACACACACACACACACACACACACACATATATATATATATATATATATATATATATATATATATATATATATATATATATATATATATATATATATGTCGTGCCGAATAAGTAAAACTGGTCAGTTAGCAAGAACTCATTTAAAGTTAAGTCCTTTCTATAATTTTCTCTTAAACGTTTAAAGATATAATTTTTTCATTAATGTT
>NC_091361.1:632536-688325 GCF_038502225.1 Cherax quadricarinatus | reverse complement strand
TATGCAATAATTTCACCAAAATCATTCTGAAGCTAACGAAAAAAATATGTTTCACTGTGTTTGTTTACTATTAAATTATTGTAAACAAATATAAAATAAATTTAGTTGGGTTAGGCTTAAATAAATTGCTCATGTTATAATAAGGTTAGGTAAGTTTTCTAAGTTTCTTTTGGAGCAAAATTATAAATTTTTACATCAACATTAATGAAAAAAACATATCTTTAAACGTATAAGAGAAAATCTTAGAAAGAACTTAATTTTAAATTAGTTCTTGCTAATTGACCAGTTTTACATATTCAGCACGACATATATATATATATATATATATATATATATATATATATATATATATATATATATATATATATATATATATATATATTTATATATAGATCGCAGTCAGCAGGATTCGAAACTACTACTGGGGACGGTCAAGATTCCCAGGCAGCACTCTAGTCCACTGGGCCACATAGACTGGGTTGCCTGGTTCACAAGCCATGTTGCTTTCAAAGCCCGGACACGTCAGTGAGCCTCATGCATGGATTCAAGCTATATCAATCTCCTCCTATATGTTCTGACCTCTCAAGCGATTTTTATATCAGTGCACCACGCACAAACAAGCGGGTATGTACAAAGAAAGATCACAGTCAGTAGGATTCACTGACGTACCCGGGCTGAGAAAGAATCATGGCTTATGAACCTGGCTGCCCAGTCTATGTGGCATTTGTGTGGCCGAGTGGAATAGAGTGCCGCCTGGGAATCTTGACCGTCCCCAGTAGTAGTTTCGAGTCTTGCTGACTGCGATCTTTCTTTAACAAAGAAATGGTTTATATCCACATTCCTAGACATAAGACACAAAATATCATCAACATATCTAAACTACTTAGCTCTATTATGAAGAATTATGTTAAGCAGTCTTGCTTCAAAAAATTCCATGTATAAGTTACTAAGAACAGGTGAGAGAGGATTTTCCATTGCCATATCAAACTTCTGAGTATAAAATTCATCATTAAATACATATTTTTCATCAACAATGCAAAGTTTAATAAGTTTAGTGATAGGAATTGGAAATGGTAAATCATGATTAACAAGTTCTTCAGATAAAAAACTAAATAAATCTTCAACTGGAACTTTTGTAAACAAAGAAGTAACATCAAAACTAACCATGTTAAAATCATTTGTCAATCAAGATGCTTAATTTATCCACTAAATCTATGTTATTTATAACATTAAAGTTACAATTTTTTCCAACAATAGGGCTCAAAATGTCTACGAGCCATTTAGATAATTTACATGAAACTGACCCTATGGAGCTAATAATTGGTCTAACTGGTTTACCTGGTTAGTGCATGTTTATTTATTCATACATATAGGATAAAGACGGATTAGTGAATTAGTAGAAGTTTTATTGTTTCATTGAAATTGCTGTTCGCAGTTTCTAAGGGATTCTCACTAAGTTTATATAAATTGGATTAATTTATAATTAATAAAATTTAGAAAGAATTTAATGATACTTTAAACAAACAATAAATCTTATTTCTTGAGTAGAGTATTAGGTGGGTTTCAGAGTCGGGTGTCGTCACGCGCGTGTGAGGTGTTGCTTTGTTGTGGGATGTGATGGTGACGTGTAGCTTTGACCCTTTATATGCCTTCCTTTGATGTTTTGTTTCTATATTTCCTTGAAACTGTGAGAAGTCATAAAAGCACATGGAATATCACTATTCATTCTCAGTGGTTGTTTTGCATATACACACACACACATATATATATATATATATATATATATATATATATATATATATATATATATATATATATATATATATATATATATATATATATATATATATATATATAATGAAATATAGGGAGGTACCACCTCAAAAACTGGACTGGGGACACACATCCTCAGAGAAGAGGATAAACGTGCTTCAGAGAAAACTCAAGGTTCTCCCTGAAGCTGTTTGAGAATTTTCTCCTACCACCCCCTATATTTCAAGTATGTTTTATTTAAAGACAAAATACATTGGCCAAACATTCACAAAAATACAACAGAATGTAAAACAACGTAGGTAACTCAGAGCTACATCTCAAATACTTCGTCCAGCTCCCCTGCGGTGGGCCGCGTGCCCAGAATGCTGCAGGCATTTCCTCTCTGGATCGCAACACTGAGTCTCTGAAAGAGGAAGCTGGTCGCCCTGTGGTCCTTGGTTTCTATGATGAGCTTTTCACCCAGCTCTTTGAGGAGCTTTAGAGCACACTTGCCCCATGCTCCAAGGGTCTCCGACCCTATTGGAATGAAGTTATAGCAAGGGGAAAGGTCTTCATATTTTCGGATCTTCTGGGTCTCCCTGTGGCTCGCAGCTCCACCCCCTTCCACTACGGAGTATGGCAAGTAGGTGTCTGCCAATGTGGCAGCACAGGTGTAGTCCCAGGCAATCTGCTTTCCATCCTTCCATGGTAGCATAGTGGCTCCATCAGGACGCTTTTGACTTCCATTAGACCTCTGTACTTGGGGTTCCCGTTGAGCTGGGCAACGGGCTGTGGCGAGGCTTCTCTTTATTATGTCATTGATCTCCTCATGTCTGGCATACTTCCTTTCTGCTGTGTGGCACACGAGACCATGAAGTCCGAATTGATCAGCTGTCGCTCTGCCGCAAATACACCTATATATATATATATATATATATATATATATATATATATATATATATATATATATATATATATATATATATATATATATATATATATATATATATATATGCAATAAGATCACAGTAAACAGGTGATTTCAGAAGATGCAAAAACAGCCACTGTGAAAGAATAATGAAATTCCAAGTGCTTTCGTGGCTACTCACGAACAATAAAAGGTTTTCTGTAAAACCTACAAATAACTGTTCCTATGTACACTATTATTCTTCACATCAATATAGAATTAAACTGCTGTTTTCTCATAAATTTTTTTGAGAGCTTTGTGTATTTGTAGTCCAGAGTTCATAGATGAAGAAATATCCAATATTTATGAAATAGCTAATGATCTGAAATACCCAAGAAACGTAATTGATAAATCTTTTAAAATTGCTAGAAATACATTTTACAATCCAAAAAGGGACAACCAGCCTTATTCAACTAAAAATATGTTGGTTCTTCCTTACCATGAAAACTTGGTTGATACGCCTTCTCTTCTTAAGACTTTTAATATCAAAGTTGCATTTAGAAATCTTGATACAGTAAAAAACTTTTGATAAAGAATTCCCCCCAAAATGCTGACAGATGTATCTATAAGATTCCTTGTCAAATTTGCGATAAAGTTTATTAATGTCAAACTGGTAAGTCTCAAACTAAGATTAAAACAACATAAATATAGCATTAGAACTGGACAAGATTCCAATGAGA
Organism: Cherax quadricarinatus; assembly: GCF_038502225.1. Lineage (NCBI taxonomy): Eukaryota > Metazoa > Arthropoda > Malacostraca > Decapoda > Parastacidae > Cherax > Cherax quadricarinatus. Next base: position 684,926 of record NC_091361.1, on the reverse strand, counting down.
GGTGAGAGATCTTAACCATCCAATTGATTTTCAAAAAGTTGAGAAAGTTGTATCAAGCAAGTCCATGGTCAACAGGAATATAATTGAATCTTGTTTCATAAAAAGCAGTTTTGACAATAATATGAATATTTCCTTTGGTTTATATAAATTAGATACATTTATAATTAACAGAATGTGGGAAGAATTTAATAATGCATTGGACAAATAATAAATCTTAATTCTTGGGTAGAATAGTTTGTCTAGTTGGGCCTGCAGGCCTGCTGCAGTGTTCTCTTTCTTATGAGTCGTGCATTAGGTGTTGCTTTGTTGTGGAATGTGATGCTGAGGTGTGGTCTAGACCCTTTATATGCTTCCTTTGTTGCATCACTTTTATTGTTCCTTGATAATGTGAGTAGTCACGAAAGCACTTGGAATTTCATTATTCTTTCACAGTGGTTGTTTTGCATATATATATATATATATATATATATATATATATATATATATATATATATATATATATATATATATATATATATATATATATATATATATATATATATATATATATACAATGTATATATATATATATATATATATATATATATATATATATATATATATATATATATATATATATATATATATATATATATATATATATGTATATATATATATATATATATATATATATATATATATATATATATATATATATATATATATATATATATGTCGTGCCGAATATGTAAAACTGGTCAATTAGCAAGAACTCATTTAAAATTAAGTCCTTTCTAAAATTTTCTCTTATACGTTTAAAGATATATTTTTTTCATTAATGTTGATGTAAAAATTTATAATTTTGCATCAAAAGAATCTTAGAAAACTTACCTAACCTTATTATAACAAGAACAATTTATTTTAGCCTAACCCAACTAAATATATTTTAGATTTGTTTACAGTAATTTAATACTAAACAAACACAGTGAAATATATTTTTTTCCGTTAGGTTCAGAATGATTTTGGCGAAATTATTGCATACACAAATTTTCACTTGTCCTATATGGCAAGATGAGCGTTGCTATTTAAGCCAAGATCGCAAGTTCTGCCTATTCGGCACGACATATATATATATATATATATATATATATATATATATATATCTCATCTTCTTTCAATGTACCAGCCGTATCCCACTGAAGTGGGGTGGCCCAATAGAAAATAACTAGTTTCTCCGTTTAAATTTAGTAATATATACAGGAGAAGGGGTTACTAGCCACTTTCTCCCGGCATTTTAGTCGCCTCTTACGACACGCATGGCTTACAGAGAAAGAATTCTGTTCCACTTCCCCATGGAGATAAGAGGAAATAAACAAGAACAAGAATTAGAAAGAAAATAGAAGAAAACCCAGAGGGGTGTGTGTATATATATGCTTGTACACATATGTGTAGTGTGACGTAAGTGTAAGTAGAAGTAGCAAAACGTCCCTCCCTCTATATATATATATATATATATATATATATATATATATATATATATATATATATATATATATATATATATATATATATATATATATATATATATATATATATGCAAGACAAGCCACAGGGAGGGGGGTGGAAATCTTTAGCTCAAGTACTTTCACACTTCTCAGTGCGTCATCAGGAGCTGTGTAATGTTGAAAGGGAGCAACCAAAGCAGGAAGAGAGAGGTCTCAGAGTAGCGTAGGTGTCACCTGCCACGGTTACCCTTAGACTGGGTTAGTGGTCGGTGCCAACCCCACCCTACCATCATCCCCCTACTTCCCATATGGGGTAGGAGGGTTTCTGAGATGTCAAGTAGGAAATTATAAGATATAAAAAGCCAACCCTAAGCTTTTTCTAATCGTTTATAACAGGTCATGTGGTTTGAGAAAATAAGTTTCTCGTTAGGTACTGTAGACTTGGATAGTTATTATTCTGTGTGACATTTTCAAATAATGAAAGGAAAGAATACAATGTGCTCTTTGCCCGTTTAAATGTCCTGCTCTGGGGCGCTCGAATGTTCTACCGATGTACTCAGAAGTATCTCTTCCTAACTATTGTCTACTATTTTTTCTCAGAGTCGGTTAATATGCCATACAAAGGGATCTTCTATATCTATCCAATAATATTTCTATGATCTAAATTCTACTAATACCCTTTAACCTCTTCTTACGTTATCTCGTTATCTTGTGTGCTTGTCACTGTATGGTACATTAACAGCTACAGGCGTTATGTAATCATCACAACTGACGAGGTTTGAAGTTTTGGTGCGTAGACACTGTACGAGCGTCACCAATCCATCAACCCACCTGGTATAATGTACAATCCTGTGATTTTGTATAGCATTGTTTTTAAGAAAGTGTACAATGGACTCTACTAAATAATTATCAAGCTTGTATAACCCATAATTTGGGTTTTATACTGTATTCCTTCAATGTTTCAAGAGGGAAGATTCAATTATGTTTCTTTCCATGACAGAACTGTTTGGTAGTATAATCTGGGCAGCATCCCACCCCGGTGGGTGATTACATGCACTAACGTGGTTAAAGACAGCATTCGACTCCTGCCCTGTCCTGACTGAGTATTTATGCTGGGCAATTCTGGTTTCCAGAAATTTACCTGTCTGACCGATATATGAGAGAGGACACTGAGTACATGGGACCTTGTAAACCACGCCAACTTTGTTGGAGGATGTGTTTTTAATCAGCCTTTATTTCACTGCCCAGAGTTGGTTTTAAGTGGACCTATATTTTTCTCTAACCTTTGTTCCATATACTTGGAAAAAAATTTTTGGTTTGTTTCTGAATCCCCTACAACTTTAATATCATAGTCCCATTTAGCTTTTGTTATTCCTCTTTTAACCTCCCTCTTAATGTGAATATATCAATACATCTATAAATTTCTTTCTTCTGCCCTGAAAGGTGTTTGAACCTATTATTCATCCATTTCGGAACATTTCAATTCGGTCTTATTTCCTTATACGGAACAAATGTTCTTGGGCAGCGTTTATAGTGTTTAGAAAACTGCCATAATAATATCTTTCTCTTCGTTACCCAAGTCCACAGATGACAGATGTTCTCTTAGAAATCTGGTAAGCAAAAATCTGGGACCGTTACTGAATTATCTCTTCTATCATACTTCCATTTAATACTACAGGTTATTGATGGATCGACGTTGCATATAATTTTGTTTTAATTGTGTTCAACACCATATTCAGCCTCACACTATAACTTATGAATCCTGTCAATAATTACGTGCAACTGATTTTTTCTAGATATAGCAAAGTTGAGTAATGTGAACCTGCATATAAATAGAGTCTACTGCCTGAGTGTTCGTTCAAATTAATATTGAGTCTACACTGTGCTTTAGTCTACAAATAAATCTGATTTAACCAATTCACTACTTACTCGAAAATTGGAGATAAATCTTTTGACAAATTTTCGGCCATTTCTGAACCATTATGACGGCCGCAACGTAGCATCATCATTATGATCAAAAAGTAGTCTCATTATCACGTACGATATAGAGTCATTATCACTACTGCAATGTAGTCTCATTATCATAACTTATATAAAAAATCATTATAATATGTTACATGATCTTACCATAAAGACCGAAATAGTCTCTTCAAGAATGAAAAGACCATAAGAATCTCAATGCCTGAGATTTATCTTCAGTTTTTGGATGATGTGAATTGTTGCAGCTACTTTATTGTGACTTCCATTCATTATATTATAAAACGGGTAACTTACTGGTTGTCGAAAAGTGGCTTCAGAGGCGAGTTTTTAGGAAACACAATACCAGTCATATCCATAAAGAGATCTTCTGAACTCTCCCTCAGGGTACATATTTTCACTGGTCCATCTAGCAGAAAGAGCAACATGCAGGAGTAAGTTTTATAAGCAGCACAACACTAATGTAACCATAATCCTAATAATTTGAAAAGCAAAATTGGGAACAATTGAAAACGTTGTAGTGGTGTAATCATCTTCAGAAGGAATTTCTACCTTTGTTATTATTGTTACTGTTGTCACTTGTGCTACCATTGTTATTAGTGCTACCATTGCTATTACCATTATACTACCATTATCATTAGAGTTCATTGCCATTATTGTTACCTTAATCATCAACACTAATGTTACCATTTATCATATTATAATTAGTGTTATTAATGTCATTAGTTCATCCATTGTCATTAGTTCCACCAGTGACATTAGTGCTACCATTGTTATTAATTTTACCAGTGACATAAATGATACCATTGTCATTAGTTTCACCAGTGACATTTGTGCTATCATTGTCATTCGTTTTACCAGTGACATTAATGATTCCATTGTCATTAGTTTAGTTCCACCAGTGACATTAGCACTCCATTGCCATTAATTTTACCAGTGACACTAGTGTCAATTGTTGTCATTAGTACTGCTATTGTTACTAGTACTTCCATTACCATTAGCATAACCGTTCTGCACCGAAACTTCCACTTCCACGATCAATCAATCAATCAACTACAGAGACGCAAGACTCATCGTCAGGGAAGACACTAAGTACCGCAGAATCTTAGGATCATCACTCATCAGTATATCTAACAATTTCAACCAAAACATCGGCTTGTACAACATAACTGAACCCTTTGTCGGGAAACTTCTTCATTGTTATCCTACATATCATACACACTCGCCCGTCCCGTGCAGGTTCCTCTCAGATCCAGTCTACCCAACATCCTCCACCTGACTCTCCACTCTATATATATTCACGTATTCTATGTCCAGGTAGATCTGTTTGTGACTTGATAAAGCCCATTATGTGGGCGAAACATAGTCGATAAAGGATCGCATTATACTACATTTTTGTATTTTTCACCATTATCATGACCACTGCAGTTTGCATTAACATGGCTGTTAGTGCTATCATTCCTGTTAGATGTACATGAATGGTATACAGTACCGACAAGATGAGGAATTAGACACATGTGCAACATCTGGATATCTTTATCTGTACCATTCACGACCTTCGCATAGCCAGCTCATAGCATTCTGATTTTTTCAAAATAATTGTGTCGGTCGGCACATGTTACTGTGGCAACGTTTCGCTCTCCAGGAGCTTTGTGTCCTTTTACCTAACATATTGTCGGTATTTCTACCAACATTATTACGATTGTTATTTGTTCTACCATTGTTATTAGTGCTGCTATTGTTCTTAGTACTACCATTAATATTTGTTCTACTATACCTATTAATGCTACCATTATTATTGCTTTAAGTGAAAATATTGTCGTTAGTATTACCATTTCTAAAATTCTTGCCATTGCTGTAATTGTGATTATTATTGTTATTATTATTAGAGCTACATATGGCATTATTGCTGAAATTGCATTTAGTGCAGCCATTGTCAATAATGCCATTGTCAATAATTGCTGTTAGTGCTTTCAATTTCTATTGCGTTCAATGAAACCATTTCTGTTAGTGCTACCACTGTCATCCATGCTAGAACTGTAATAAGTGCTTCCTTAGTCATTAATTCTACTATTTTTATTAGTTGAGTCATTGCTATTTGGTTTGAAGCTTTTTATTTTTGTAATGTGAATAATAGTATCCGCATTTTCCAATCATAATTTCCTTATAGTGTCAAATAATTTTTAATTACATATGAAAATATATTACATAATTGCCTGGTACAGACAGCCTCGCTGAAGTTGAGATGAACTAGATATATAGTGATTCCTCGAAGCAGTAAACACTGTTCCAGACTATGGGGGAGGACTCTTCTCTAGGCTGAGGGACGGACCACCTCAAAACTACGTCTTCATTGTTGCAGTGATCACATCGTCTTTTCATCTCTTCTATTTCTGCTTCTGTGAAGACGTGGACCTTGCTCTGTCAAGACGTGACTAGTGTGCTCTCCGTTCTTAGCTACCTGACATTGTGATGATGGCCTCCCTCGACTATGAACAGCTCTATCTTCAGCTGAGGGCAGAGTTAACGGAAACAAGAAGAGAAATTCAGCGACTGAAGGGTATATGTAAGGATTATCCCCGGAACAACGTCGTCGATGATCGGACCGAAGAATGGATGCCAGACGGAACTGATGGGACGAAGCTGAAGACCAGGAAGATTTAGGAGACAGCTGTTAAAACCAGCAGCTCTTATTGCTTGTTATCAGAGGAATGTGAATTGACCATCTAAGACTTTCCAATGAAGACAGTTCCAACAAGGACCATTGTTAACGATACAGTGAAGCCAGCCAGTGAAGACATCCCAGCGAAGACCATCTCTACAAAGATCGCCGAGAACGTCATGCACACCGCCGGTCTAGGTACAAACATCGTTTAAGTTGGGGACAGTCAGATTAAGTTATGGACAGGGCTTTTTTTCTTAGAGATAGGAAGTGAAGGCAGAGAGTGTGTTTTCCTGGGGCTGGGATGGATGACTCATGAAAGGTAATGGGAGCAATCCTATTATCTGTTTCAGTGCTGGAGGCAATGATGTTGGCAGACATATTTTTATTATTATAATCATGGGGAAATGCTAAACCCATAGGGATTACACAGCTCCTGTGGGAGGGGGGGGAATGAAAGGTATTCAGTCTCAATTCAGGGAACTGGAGCACAGATCCAAATCTCTGTAACAAGAACCCCTCACCAGGGTTGGCAGAAAAAGGAGTGCGAACCTAATTAGCAGGTGTGGGAATTTACTGAGTATCAAGAAATCTCACAGGGTCATTGTAACAAGCAATAGAGGCTTTTAGAATCCACGCCGACAAACAGGTATCGGGAATCATGCGTCAGCACATTATTATTGATATGTTTGCACTAATCTGAGAGATTACAGGTTTTACGTAGAATTTAGAACTAAAAATAGAATTAAAAAACGTAGTTTAAGGCTTTAATATGTTTACATTACAAATGAGTAGGGAAAAATAGATACGTAGAGACACCTAGCGGTTCTCCAATGAATTAGAAGAGGATGCTGGTAGCCATGTTTTTGACAAGGAGTTGAGAGCACCTCCTTACAAGTTTCTATCTCTTGAGTCTCACAAGGTTTCCTAGCGTTACCTAGGAGTTACTAACGTTCTTCAGAGGCCTTAAAACGAATCCGTAGTGATATTATTAAAGTATTTAACCCCTAGCACGTGGCCACTAAATACTGAGTGAGGAAATCAGTAATAGTTAACTTACGGTTAATAAGCGTGCCCATGACCAACGATCAGGTAACTTGTAATTGACATTGATTACAGTTTACTGTTTTAATCCTGAATGTGTTGTACAAGCCACATGTGAGACTTAGACGATAGGGGTCTTGGGGGACTGTGTCAACAGTCCTTGCTAGAGAGAGTTTCTGACAAGGAGGCAGATATTACACACATTTTCATATGGTCCTTTGAATCAAGATGTGGAATAGTTAGCTTATCAGACGGAATAGTCTTAACTTATCTAGGCCACAGTTACGTACCAGTAGCCAAAATTAGGCTAAACAGTTGCAATATTTACAACAATATAACAGCTATGCCAGATTTAGCATACTTAATATTTACAATGATTTGCAAAGTAGCGAAAGTTAGGTTAGACTTTTGCAATATTTGCAACAATTATAACAGCTAGGCCAGATTTAGCCTATTCAATATTTACAGTGATTTGCAAAGCCAAAGTTAGGTTACAAGAGCACATTAATTTCAACTGTTATGTAAAGTTAGGTTAATCACAGTGAGTTAGACAAGTTATTTACACAAGATTTATGTATTTTCTGTTTCATAAGTGAAATTGCTGAATTTATTTGTGCTGACTCAATGAAATTTAATCTTGCATTTTTATACTGGGAAAACATCATCGTTGTGCTAATGTGGGATTGTGATTTACGCTAGGTTTAAGCTGTCTTAACAACGATAAATGTAGATCATTGAAGAGCTTCGAGACTCAGCTGTTCTTACCTAATTTCATATCGTGTAGAGGAGCGGGCTAATTAAAGTACGAATTAGTGCCGCACTCTAACTAAAATACGACAATGGAGGGAGAAAATCAAGAGGAGTCTGCTTCAGTGCTAGCGAAGTTAAAACGGTCAGTAGCTGCGTATAAAGAGCATTTGAGCAGAGCATGCAACAGGTGTAGAGGGGTTAGTCAACGCAGTAATATAGACTGCAACGATTTACAAGGCTGTCTGAAGCTTTTAGGTGAAAAATGGGAAGCCAATTAGCAAGAATTGTTTGGCATATGAGCGACAAGCTATTGAGCCCAGTGAGAGTCTCGGGCAAATTCAGGATGAATTCTCCAAAGAGGATGAGAAGTGTCATGAGGAGATGGGTGAGTATAATTAAAAAATAAAAATATTAAAGACTAATTTGCCAGGTACGGTGATTAATACCGGTGGGCGTACAGTCACACTCCAGTCAATATGTTGCCCAGATTGCCTCAGTTAAATTTACCAACATTCGATAATACCTTGACAGAGTACATTGCGTTTTGGAACAGTTTAAATCCTAGATAGACGACAGAAACAATTTGTCATATGTTGCGGAGAAAAATCTCCAGTACAAGGGGGGGGGTTGTATCTCTTAGTCCTCAGCCCCCTTCAGATCTCTGAGGGACTTTGCTCTCCCGGAAGGGGCTAGTGAACTCTTTCTTCCTCGCAAAACAACTTTAATGAGAGACGCATGTATGTATCACGTCTTTCTCTTCTTGCTAGAATTTCTAATCAACTACACAATGAGGTTTAAACGAGAGTAATTACTCTTTTTCCCATGCAGGAAAATTAAGAGAAAACCTGCACCTCACTTGGTCTACAAGTCGGGGACATTATGACTTCTAGTCTACAGCCAAATAACAAGAAACCTACCCTCTTGTGTTAATTCTGATTGCACAGACTAGCAACGAGTAGCTATAAGATGAGCTCAGAAATTCTTTTGTGCAGACGAAGAACTGGTGGGCGCAGGGCAGGGCGACAAGCTAAGTTGAATTCAGACATCAGAGCATGAACAAGCAACAAAATCTCCCATTGAGAGCAAAGACAATATTGAATTTGAGTGGTAGACTCTTGAATATTATCAGTCTCCACAAAAACATTTAATTAGTGACAAACCAAACAAATACGAGTGTAATGATCCGCGGTATATAATTAGGATAAAGTGTAAGTTAATGTGTGACTGTGGTATATATACACTGAGGCGTAATGAACAAAGGGACAAAATATCTTCTTACCGTAAATAATGAATGGTGTCAAAGTGACTAATGCATATGTGGACAACATATGTGGACAACTTATGTGGACAACATATGCAGCAACCTGTAGCAGCCAACTCAAGACATCGTTCCTGGCCTCTCTGGCACTGTCAATGCCATAAGCTCATGTTACATGAACAAGGTAAGGCTTAATCTCACTTATATAGCCAAAAATGAACTGCAGTCAATGGGCAGACACAAGTTGATTAGGGCTGTCCTATTCAAGGTCGTAAGATGCGGGTTTTATGCCCAAACCAAGTGAGTACACTATGCATTTCAAATAATAGTGATGTGGCATGCAAAGAGTATGTTATACTTTATTCAAGGTATGTACACACTCTCATAAAGGCTGCCTCCCAACCAGCGAACCAAGTGCTAAGGGTTTAATGAATTTTGGGGGGCCCCATTGTTAACTCAGTACCTTGGGTCATTGACCAATCACAGATGAGCCTTTTTTAAGTGCTGAGAAGTGGTGTCACTCGTGGTCAATATTTGCAAGACTCGCCTCTAGCTGGTTGAAGCACAGTGCACTCTCTCTCTCTCTCAGGCTTCTGTCTTTACCTTATCACCGTGTGATATACTTATATCCAACTCCTGTACATAGTGTACGTAAGTATACATATCTGCATATAAACCTTTGGTGAAGGAAAATATAAATTAAATTCTATTGCTGTGTTTATTTCGCTCCAACCTATTACAACCAGGTCAACAGACCATTATTACCTATGTTCATAATATGGGAGCTCTGTTCAGGAGCTGGAGCTGGTCTTAGTATCATTGAGGAGGTGAAGCTAGTCTTAGTATCATTCAGATAGCCTTGCTATCGCTATGGCATTGCGTCAGCTTTGCCATCGATTTCATTATTATGTGTTAGCCTAGCTATCGTATGTGTGTGTGTATCCTGCAAGTCGTACTGTGCTATTGCTGCTTGTTGCGTGCCTTGCAAATAGCCTGTTAAGTTGGGGTTAATGCACCTGCACGAGTCAGATGACTGGTATCTGAATTCACTCTACTAAATCTGCCCAAACTATTTTTACAGCGTTGTTGGCGAATTGCTCTATCTATTGATATAGAGTATCGTCAAACTCTCACTGCTGCGCAGTTTCATAACATTATTCGCGCAAAGTTGAGGGTTAATGCAACTATGGCTCACCAAACTGAGGTATCTCCTGCTACAGGAGCAGTTAATCGCCGATCTCCAAGAAAGTTCCTTAGTAATGTGGGAGGAACAATCAGTGAAGCAGCAGGTGCATCGGATTTGTCTCAGGGTGAGTTTGCCTGACTGCTGCTTGAGTCAGCCAAACTCAGTTCTGAAACAACCAGGGAGCAGCGAGCATTTGCTAGGGAGGAGTTTGATAGAGAGAAGGAGAGGAGGCAATTTAAAAAACTGTGGATGAACTTTAGTGTGCAAAAGGCTACACAACTAGTTCCTTGTTTTGTTGAAGCCGAGCCTGAACAGTTTTTCGAGGCATTTGAAAATGAGGCTCGATCATTAAGGTGGCCTGAGGTGCACTGGGTAGCACTGGTGCATACCACGTTGCATGGTAAGGCACAAGAGCTCACATCTGTGTTGAATAATGAGGAATTTGTTAACTATCGGGTGGTTAAAACCATGGTTCTTGGGGCTTATCAGTGTATTCCCGTCAAGTACAGGAAGGAATTCAAATTAGGCAAACGTCAGCTGGGTCAGTCTTATGTAGACTTTGTAAGGCGGCAGTAGAAAGCTTTCACCAAATGGTATAAGACAAGTGGTGTCGCTAATTTTTCTGATCTAGTCCAGTTACTTTTGGTGGATAAGCTGCTGGAATGTGTTGGACCAGAGGTTCGAGTCTTTCTTGAAGATCATTCGTTGACCACTGTACTGGAAGCAGCCAGGTTGGCTGACACTTTGAGACTAACCGCTCCTTGTCCGAGTTTACCTGGAGTTTACCTGGAGAGAGTTCCGGGGGTCAACGCCCCCGCGGCCCGGTCTGTGACCAGGCCTCCTGGTGGATCAGAGCCTGATCAACCAGGCTGTTACTGCTGGCTGCACGCAAACCAACGTACGAGCCACAGCCCGGCTGGTCAGGTACCGACTTTAGGTGCTTGTCCAGTGCCTGCTTGAAGACTGCCAGGGGTCTGTTGGTAATCCGCCTTATGTATGCTGGGAGGCAGTTGAACAGTCTCGGGCCCCTGACACTTATTGTATGGTCTCTTAACGTGCTAGTGACACCCCTGCTTTTCATTGGGGGATGTTGCATCGTCTGCCAAGTCTTTTGCTTTCGTAGTGAGTGATTTTCGTGTGCAAGTTCGGTACTAGTCCCTCTAGGATTTTCCAGGTGTATATAATCATGTATCTCTCACGCCTGCGTTCCAGGGAATACAGGTTTAGGAACCTCAAGGAAGCAGTCCGGTTCACGCGCACGGATGCAAAAAAAAATCGAAAAAATATGAAAAATTGAGTTATTGTTACCAAAAAATAGCTGAACTTTCTGGCTACACTCTGGTATAATTATTATCCTTGTACGATGTTTCTAAAAGGAATTACAGCCATTTATAACAGGCATGGTGACAGCGCTGACGCAACATGTTGCGTAAGAAGCGCTGACTCAGCTTTGTTGACGTTTTTGTTACGTTTTTCCCCGTGTTATTTTTATCGTTTTCGTACATCTTTATGTCTAATATAATACAAATTCACCATCTGAGATCATACCAGAGTGGGTGGAGCTAATGTGATCAAGGAACCAATCAAGGTTCCCTGGGTATATTGCATAAAATGGCCGACACCTCCAGCCAACAAAATATTCCATACCCACGCTAATATCAATTATAAGGCTTATTTATCTATCACAATTGATCTATTATGACATAATGCAATATAATAATAGCATATAAACATAAAAAGTACACCTTAAAAAAAAATATTTAGCATAATATGACGCCCCAAGGAAAAAATTTCTATCGATATTTCCCCTGAAGGTGAAGAGAGGGTCCGACCTCTCTCATCAGTGATGATAGAAAACGGATTTACAATGGTTAACTGTAATAAACACTCGTAGGTCGCGGAAAAAGTGTAAAATAAGGCGAATTTTTCGGGGAAAAAAATTATTTCCCGGGCAGCGGGGGTGCCGCGCGCTTCGGCCTATATCTCGAAAGTAACTTATTTACCTATTTAGGGTAAATGCATCCTTATTTATGAATGAATTGACTTGATTTTCACAACAAACATAGGAGAATGATTGATTTACACGACCATACGTACCTTTCTGAACTATCCCAAATATTTTTAGATTTATGTGGGAAACAAGACCGACATCTTCCAATATGACAAAAAAGTTATGAAACTTATTTTTTTTTAGCATGAAGATAAGGTTTATTTTAGAAAAGGTACGTACCTCATGATGGAATTAGAGGTGTTCTATCAGCAGCAAGTGTCAAAACCACTTTTCCAAGTACCGCTGAGAACGACTCACCTGCCAAATCCAATTTTTCGTAAATTTTGCATATTTCATTTACTTTTTGGCCGATATGATTGAAACTTCAGCACAGGATGTTTTATATAAGCTTCTAATAGTACACCAAAAATGAACGTAATCGGTTGAAAAATAAAAAAGTCGATATTCACACCGGAATGTTCCCTCAAGTGCTCCCAGTAGTTGAGGTGTTTTATCTCTGTTATGCGCGCCGTGAAGGTTCTCTGTACATTTTCTAGGTCAGCTATTTCACCTGCCTTGAAAGGTGCTGTTAGTGTGCAGCAATATTCCAGCCTAGATAGAACAAGTGACCTGAAGAGTGTCATCATGGGCTTGTCCTCCCTAGTTTTGAAGGTTCTCATTATCCATCCTGTTACTTTTCTAGCAGATGCGATTGATACAATGTTATGGTCCTTGAAGGTGAGATCCTCCGACATGATCACTCCCAGGTCTTTGACGTTGGTGTTTCGCTCTATTGTGTGGCCAGAATTTGTTTTGTACTCTGGTGAAGATTTAATTTCCTCGTGTTTACCATATCTGAGTAATTGAAATTTCTCATCGTTGAACTTCATATTGTTTTCTGCAGCCCACTGACAGATTTGGTTGATGTCCGCCTGGAGCCTTGCAGTGTCTGCAATGGACGACACTGTCATGCAGATTCGGGTGTCATCTGCAAAAGAAGACACGGTTCTCTGGCTGACATCCTTGTTTATGTCAGATATGAGGATGAGGAACAAGATGGGAGCAAGTACTGTGCCTTGTGGAACAGAGCTTTTCACCTTAGCTGCCTCGGACTTTACTCTGTTGACTACTACTCTCTGTGTTCTGTTAGTGAGGAAATTATAGATCCATCGACCGACTTTTCCTGTTATTCTTTAGCACGCATTTTGTGCGCTATTACGCCATGGTCACACTTGTCGAAGGCTTTTGCAAAGTCTGTATATATTACATCTGCATTCTTTTTGTCTTCTAGTGCATCTAGGACCTTGTCGTAGTGATCCAATAGTTGAGACAGACAGGAGCGACCTGTTCTAAACCCATGTTGCCCTGGGTTGTGTAACTGATGGGTTTCTAGATGGGTGGTGATCTTGCTTCTTAGGACCCTTTCAAAGATTTTTATGATATGGGATGTTAGTGCTATCGGTCTGTAGTTCTTTGCTGTTGCTTTACTGCCCCCTTTGTGGAGTGGGGCTATGTCTGTTGTTTTTAGTAATTGTGGGACGACCCCCGTGTCCATGCTCCCTCTCCATAGGATGGTAAAGGCTCGTGATAGGGGCTTCTTGCAGTTCTTGATGAACATGGAGTTCCATACAGTCTGGCCCTGGGGCAGAGTGCATGGGCATGTCATTTATCGCCTGTTCGAAGTCATTTGGCGTCAGGATAACATCGGATAGGCTTGTGTTAACCAAATTCTGTGGCTCTCTCATAAAAAAATCATTTCGATCTTCGACTCTCAGTCTGGTTAGCGGCTTGCTAAAAACTGAGTCATATTGGGACTTGAGCAGCTCACTCATTTCCTTGCTGTCATCTGTGTAGGACCCATCTTGTTTAAGTAGGGGCCCAATACTGGACGTTGTTCTCGACTTTGATTTGGCATAGTAGAAGAAATACTTTGGGTTTCTTTCGATTTCATTTATGGCTTTTAGTTCTTCCCGCGATTCCTGACTCCTATAAGATTCCTTTAGCTTAAGTTTGATGCTTGCTATTTCTCTGACCAGTGTTTCCCTACGCATTTCAGATATATTGACCTCTTTTAGCCGCTCTGTTATTCTTTTCCGTCGCCTGTAAACGGAGCGCCTGTCTCTTTCTATTTTACATCTACTCCTCCTTTTTCTTAGAGGAATAAGCCTTGTGCATACATCGAGTGCCACCAAGTTAATCTGTTCTAGGCATAAGTTGGGGTCTGTGTTGCTTAGTATATCTTCCCAGCTTATATCGGTTAGGACTTGGTTTACTTGGTCCCACTTTATGTTTTTGTTATTGAAGTTGAATTTGGTGAATGCTCCCTCATGACTAATCTCATTATGTCGGTCTGGGGCTCCGCGCATACATGTCTGAACCTCAATTATGTTGTGATCTGAGTATATTGTTTTTGATATGGTGACATTTCTTATCAGATCATCATTGTTAGTGAAGATGAGGTCTAGTGTATTCTCCAGTCTAGTAGGCTCTATTATTTGCTGCTTTAAATTGAATTTTGTGCAGAGATTTAAAAGCTCGTGTGAGTGTGAGTTTTCATCAGAGCTGCCTCCTGGTGTTATTGCTGCAACAATATTATTTGCTATATTCCTCCATTTTAGGTGCCTTAAGTTGAAATCCCCCAGGAGCAAGATGGTCTTATCTTTCTTCCAAACTGCCTGGCATGAGTAGAGATCGTCAGAAAATAGTTCCTGACTAGAGGACGAAATGGCAGGACAAAGGTGAACGACGATGCCAACCAAGTCACCTTGTGAGCCACGATATCAAACTTATGGCCAACCTGGTGAGCGACATCAAACTTACGGTCATGCTCAACACGGTGAACAACGACTTCAGTACACAGACTGGTGCCATCCACAAAATCAGCCATAAACTCGGCCATGTTAAGCCTAACTACCCCTCTAAACCCAAGCCATTAGGTAAAATAAGAATCCTCCCATTTGAGATGAACCAGGAAAAAGTCGAGTGTGGTATGACCCCATTCTACAGTACTTGCCCTATCTCCCTTCATGAGAATTCACAGAAAACTGAAGAACATTTAGGGATACTGGGGATTATTGTTCCCTCATAAGAGAGACAGTACTTCCCCTCTCTGAACAAACTTCACTGCACTCATCAGTTCTTTTAGAAGTGTTTGGATAAGCAGTATTTTCTGTCCCTTTGCATAGAA
The DNA here is from genome assembly GCF_038502225.1 of Cherax quadricarinatus. Classification (NCBI taxonomy): domain Eukaryota; kingdom Metazoa; phylum Arthropoda; class Malacostraca; order Decapoda; family Parastacidae; genus Cherax; species Cherax quadricarinatus. Next base: position 669,388 of record NC_091361.1, on the reverse strand, counting down.
TATATGTGCAGAGTAAACATTACACTGGATATTTGACTGTAGGTGTTTCCGACGGATTTCCTATGAAAGCTGCCATGTTATTACTGGGTAATAACATTATTAATTCTACCAAGTGTCCAGAACCTATAATGTCTAATCCTTCTCCGATGCTGGCCATGACTCGGGCAAAATCCCAAGGGATGTCTGTTGAGAATGTTGATCCATCTTTGTAAAATTCTGATCTAGGACTAGACAATTTGTTTTACGAGGAAAACTGGTCACTGCTTCATAAATTTAGTGAACAGACCCAAATCAAGCCTTCCTGTTCCAAGGTTACAGGTTTGCCAGATATCTCCATCTCCATGCCTGAGGGACTGTCCTTTTGGGAAGAACAACGAAAAGACCCTTCCTTGAATTTTGCTTTTCAGGCGGCCATGGGTGAATCCCCCGCAGATCACCCAGCCAAATATAAAATTAAAAATGGCTTCTTAATCTGCACAGAGACTGGTAAGGAGGTAGAGGGAAGGCAGATTGATTCGTAGTTCTTAAAAAGTTTCGATCACTAATATTATATATAGCTCACACAGAATACTAAAAGAGTTGTACTGGCCAAAGATAGCATAAGATATGAAAAATCACTTCGGCTATTGTAGGGAATGTCAGCAAGTAGGAAAACCTGGACACCCCATTAAACCTGCACCACTCCATCCCATACCCAGATACGGAGAACTTTAGCAGAGGTAATCATTGATTGTGTAGGTCCATTACCTAAGTCCAAGTCTGGGAACCAGTACTTATTCACTATTATGGACAAAGCTACTAGGTGCCCAGAAACAGTCCCAACGTGCAGTATCAATACCAAAGCTATTCTTAAAGACCTAATTAAATTTATTTCCCACTTTGGTATTTCTAAGTCTATACCGAGTGATCAGGGTACTAATTTTACTGCCAAAGCATTTAGGGAAGCATTTTCAAGGCGCCTTGGAAAGATTTCATCAGACATTAAAAACAATGATGAGAACTTATTGCATGCACTTTCCTTCTGACTGGGATGAATCACTTCCTCTGTTACTATTTACAATGAGAGAAACTGTGCAGGAGTCCTCAGGGTGCAGTCCGTTTGAGCTGATCTTTGGGCACAACATACGAGGTCCTCTTCATGTGCTCAAAGAAGGATGAATGGGAGAACACGCCTGCATAATACTCTACAACCTTTCTTCAAGGTTGTAGGTGGCACATCAGTTTGCTAAGGCTAACCTAAAAATGCTCAAAACACTATGAAACAGAGGTATGAGAGAAACTCAAAGTTTCGCTCCTTCAATCCAGGAGACAAGGTAATGGTGCTGGTGCTGGAACCTATACCTGGCCACACCTTAAAAGCTAGATTTACAAGACCTATGCAGATTGTAAGTAAACTATCTGATGTAAATTATGTGGTAGGTTCCCTTGATAAGTCCTCAGAGAGTAAAATATACCACATAAATCAGATAAAAACATTTAATACTCCAAATAAAGTCCCAGTAATGACTCTGTCCTCTGTTTCTGTAGACGACCGTGACTCCTTGCATCCTAGTAAAGCTTTCCAATTCTGTCCTCCTCAAGGACTCTAGCCCTTTAATGGTGGAGCTGTCTAAGAATCAAGTGACAAATTTAACTGCGCTCCTACAATCTTACCCTGACATATTTTCGGATGTTCAGAAAAAATGTACACTAGGATATCATGGTGCAGTTGTTGAAAAATCTAAACCTATTAAACTCTCCTGCCACAGAGCTAATCCTGAAAAGCAGAAGCTACTTCAGCAGGAGGCAGCATTTCTGTTAGAACACAGGTTTGTGGAGGAGTCATCTAGTCCATGGGCTTCACCGTGCATCCTTGTTAAGAAGTCTGATGGAGGTTTTCAAATGTGCACAGACTATAGTAAGGTGAATGAGGTCATTATTCCAGATGCTTCCCCTCTGCCACGTTTGGATGATGTAGTCGACTTCGTGGGTATGGGTACTTTTGTATCAAAATATGACTTCCTTTAATGGTTACTATCAGGTACCTTTGACAGAAAAGACAAAGGAAATCTTTGCTTTCGTAATTCTAGGAGGTAATTATCAACATGCAGTAACTCCCTTTCGGATGCGGAACTCGCTGGCATCGTTCAAAAGCTGATCCATCAGGCTATTAGAGGACTTGAAGGCACGGCAGCCTACCTAGATGATATTGTAGTTGTGTCCGATACTTGGGACCAACTTATGTTCAAACTTAAAGTTCTCTTTGAGAAATTTCAAAGTTTCCAGTTAACTGTTAATTTATGTAAGTTATTCTTTGGCCAGTCTACTGTTACTTTTTTGGATCATGAAGTAGGTAGTGGTAAAGTGGCCCCTAAATTTGCTAAAATTCTTTCCATTAAAAATTATTCAGCACCTCATGATAGGAAATCCCTCCATCGTTTCTTAGGTATGGTATGGTCAGAAGACTAAGTTTAAATGGACCACAGAGTGTCACGACTCATTTAACAATGCCAAGTGGCTACTTTGTACTGTACCCGTTCTTCTGTCTCCTGATTTCTCGAAACATTACAAGTTGATGCTTGTGAGTCAGGGGTAGGGGCAGTACTTCTATAAACAAATAGGGCAGAGTGCTTTCAGCCTGTGGCTTACTTCTTGACCAAGTATCAACCTCACCAGAGGGCTTACTCTACAATTGAAAAAGAAGCCCTCGCTCTGTTATTGGCATTAGAACATTTCGAGGTCTACGTGAGTCAGTCGTCCCAAGTGGTCACAGTCTACAGTGACCATAACTCTCTTGTCTACCTCAACTTCATGAAGAACTACAACACACACCTCATGCGTTGGAGTCTCTGGCTGCAACCATACAATATGAATATTGTACATATTTCCAGCAAGGATAATAAGTTTGCTGATTCTCTATCCCATATTTAAATTTAAGTTAGGATGTGTTAGGTCAGAATGTTTCAGGGACTATATGGGCAGCCTAGCTCTTCCCCTCCCACTTTTGTATATATAAGAATTTTTAATGTTAATGGTGAGGTGGGGGTTTGGTGAGGGGGATATCCTGCTACCACCCACAGGTGTCTTGAACCTATGTTAGTCATACTGTCCACTGTCTCGCTCTAGTTTATCTCAAGAAAAGTTGAGCTCTGTGTAATGAGTTGGTTCCATTATTGTTCAGTGCCATGGCGGCACACTACCCAGTCCTGGCCATTAGAGCCCTTTTAGGTCAGGGGTGTGGCATGCAAAGAGTACGTTACACTTTATTTGGCGTTTGTACACACTCCCATATAGGCTGCCTCCCAACCAGTGAGCCGGGAGTTAAAGGTTTAACGATCTTTTGGGGCCCCATTGTTAAATCAGTACCTTGGTTCATTGACCAGTCACAGACGAGCCTGTGAAGTGCTGAGACCATGTGGTGTCACTTGTGGTCAATATTTGCCAGACTCGCCTTTAGCCAGTTGAAGCACCGTGCTCTCTCAGGCTTCTGTCTTTGCCTTGTCACCGTGTGGTATACTTATATCCAACTCCTGTACATAGTGTACATAAATTTACATAACAGTATAAAAGCCTTTGGTGAAGGAAAATATAAGTTCAATACTACTGCTGTGTTTATTTCACTCCAACCCATTACGACCAGGTCAACAGGTCATTATTACCTGTGCTGGTAATAAGTGAAATGCTGGATATACACTCCTTTGCTGCAAATTATATGACTTATTAATCTACAGCCTATGTGGACCCTGATACAGCATCCTGAAGGGATTTCCATGGATCGGCTGCTGGAAATCGTGTTGTTAAAAGATAAGTAACGCTTGTGTTATGGTTATTAGCTTGCAGGAAAGTGTACTTAAACCAGTTCTCTACAGATACAGTCAAATTACAGCATTTACGGTCACAACAACCAAACCACTGATGCTAATTATCAACATGCCAAGAGTCAATTTAAGGACATGTTTGAAAACACTGAGGAGATAAAGATAGCTATATATTATCGGTTCCCGACACGATCGTCGGAGCCTATAGAAGTTTCACATTGAAGTTATGAGTCTGATAGCATTGTATGGCGCTGGTAGGCTTAGCGCTTTCTTGTGACTGTAAATATGATTCAGACAAACAGACTCTGAGATTTATGTGACTGGGTAAGTCAGAATGGCTCGTTAGTCATATAATTCAAAGGAAGCTCGCTAGTACCCCTAGACCTGGAGTTACATTTGAGATATCGGACGACCCAGTTTAAAACTAAACAAATCATTGAAGGGTTGGGAGATCTTGTCTCCCACTTGAGCATAGGTGAGGGGAAGAAACTACCCACCAAAGGGAAATCTGACAACCATTCCAAGCACTCGGGAGACACCCTACCAGGGTCGGTACTTATTATGCCCATAATATGTCCCCGGACAAGGGGCCCAAAGAAGGAGTCACCATGGCTATCAGTATAAGACAGTGTGTGTTCTGCAAAAGTGGAAATGCTAGTTTAAGGTGCTCAGGCTACACCACCTACGGCCAAAGGCTCCAGCGGATAAAGAAGTTGCGACTCTGTTTTAAGTGTTGTGGAGAACACTATGGCAGGGATTGCAATGTTCAACTCAGTGAGTTTCGTGGCTGTCGGAAAGGCAAACACCGCAGCGCACTTTGTCCATTTGAGAAGAGGCAAGCTCAGACCAAGGGAAGCACAGTTCAGGAAAGGGTGGAGAGTAAGCCCAAACCCGAGGTGGTAGTCAATATAGTGAACATGATAAGTGGGCCTGGTCCTAGTGGGAGATTCCAAGCCTCTGTGGCTTGAGCCACCATCATGGCAGTTGTAAACAGGAAGAGGTCCAAAACAATCCAACTGATTTTTGATGCCCGGGCACAAAGGTCTTTGATAATTGAGACACTGGCAGCCAAGTTGAAATAAAGATCTGATAGTAAGGTCAACATGACTTTGGAGGGGTATGATGTCGCTGTCAAATTGGGCGAACATCGCAGGCAGGTCACGGCCTTGATAGTGAAGAGATTACCTAAGATCATTACCACCAAAGATCTGGCTGCAGCAGTCAAGCGTTTGAAGGAACTAGGTGTGAGGCTGGCAGAGCCAGATATTATCACAGATACAGTCAGGAATGTGGGAATTTTGGAGGGGACAGACTTCATGGACGAATTTGTGTCTACAAGAAGAACTATCAAGGAGGGTATTGGCCTGTATAGGGTAGGGTACCATCTCATTTTCTCGCGACGCCCGGTAATGAAGGTTCTAGCTTTCAGACGACTGAAGCTGTGCTAGTGATGCGACTCGAACTGCGTGAAGACCTACCAGAAACACAAGTCGGCACGACTGATGGAGAACCAGTCCATAAGTAATGGGATTTGGATGTGGTAGGAATTAAAAGAGATCAACTGACCCCAGAACATGAAGAAACCTACCGAGATTATATGAACCACGTGCAGTTCGAAGACGGTCAGTACTGGGTGCGACTGCCCTGGCAACCAGTGTACCCTAATCGGTTCACTAATTTTAAGAAGGAACGATGTTAGCTGAACACACTGGTAAGCAGCTTGACCAAGAAAGAGCTCGTTGAGAAGTACGTTGATATCAAGGAACAGTTGGCCCTTGGTGTCATTGAGAAAGTGCCTCATGCCAGTCCTGGAGAAAATACCCATTATCTGCCCCACATGGCAGTCACCAAGCAGTCAATGACTACTCATAAGAGTGATCTTCAACTGCAATACTCAGGCTAGTCCTGGAGAATGACTGTCTGTTCACAGCACTGTCTTTGATACAGACACTGGCAGATGTGTTACTTTAGTTCAGGACAGAGCAGTATGCGTATACAGCAGATTTCAGTAAAGTTTTTCTGCATACTGGGCTGCAGGCTCAGAATAGAGATTACACGAGATTTTTGTGGTTGGCAAACGCCAACGTACGAGGTTCAAGGCTCCAGTTCACCGTTCTTGCTGCAGGCTACCATCAACTACCATCTGGCACATTGTGTCAGTCCACTTGAGACTTTATTTTACGTAGACAATATGCAGGGCACTACCTCAGACCAAAGACTATTAGTGGACATTCACTGCGAGTCTAATCGAGAGATGCTCTCAGTTAACATGCCACTGAGAGAGTGGACAACGAACAATCTCACGTAACGAGACATAGTGGAGCAGGATTATGAAGGTTACAGAATGACTGCGGTAACGTCCGTATTAAGACTGGAATGGGAAATTGAGGAAGACAGACTTAGAATAAAAGGAAACCTGATGATGAAGGGAAGATAACCAGAAAGTCCCTATTGAGTAAAGTGCAGACTGCCTTTGATCCCTTGGGTATGTTGACACCCATTACCATCCAAGGAAGGATGCTAGTGCAACGGACCTGGGAGTTAAACCCGGGTTGAGCTGACACACTGCCAGAAACCATCAGTCAGGAGTGGGATCTGGTTAGCAAGGATATAGCAAGAATGCACGAGTTTGCATTCCCTGGGTCCCTCGGAAACAAGGGGAGAGATTATGATTTACATGTCTTCTGTGATTCTTCCTCCCTAGTATATGGGACAGTAGCTTATTTAGTGGCAGGGGAGTAGGTCAATTTAGCCACCAGCAGAGCGCGAGTGACATCCCTAAAGGAGTGCTCCATCCCAAAGCTGGAGTTACAGCAATGTTGTTGGGAGCGAGACTAGGGAGGCATGTAAAGGAAGTGTTGAGTAACCAAAGAGTGACAAATACGTAAATATGGAATGACTTGGAAATTGCTTTACAGTGGGTCAAGAATGACAGGTCTAAACTGCCTTATGTTAGGAATTGGGTGAAAGAAATACAGAAACTGCAGTTTACACGTGCCAACTGACCAGAACCCAGCTGACCTGATCAGCAGAGGGTGACACACAGAAAGCTGGGCAAGACGAGATTTGGTTTAAAGGCCCTTGCTGGTTGCCAGTGAAAGAGGACTGGCTGGATCAGAAGCTCAAAGAGGAACCAGCTGCACCGTACACTTTCTGGGGGGGGGGGGACCAGACACTGAGTTGCTTGACCCCAAACGCTACTCCTCGTTGAGAAAACTGGTCAGAGTCACAGAAATGGTGTTCTGATTCGTTAAAAATCTGAATGACAAGGTAGGCCGAGGACGCCAGTTGTCAATCTCTGATTCTAGAGAGAATTGGATCCAACAGTACCAAAGGGAGAGGTTTCCAGGAGTCTTGAAGGTGCTGGCGACTGGATAAGTGGACGAAACGTCTGCTTTTGGGTCGATCATAGATTCGGGAAATCATAAACTGGTGCACTCATTGCGGTTCCGATCATTCAGGACTAAAAAGGTGTGGGAGAAGACTACACAATGCTGATCTCAACTATGGAGCCAAACACCCCGTGCTACTGGGGAAGGATGGGTGGTTGATGGAACTGGTGATACACAATGCTCACCAGAGGACTATGCATGGAGGGTTTTGAGATACCCATACATGCATTCGTCAGAATTACTGGGTACTTAAAGGTCGAGCCGCCATCAAGAAGATGATCAGGAATTGCACCATCTGCTAATGGTACGATGGGAGGACCTTAAAATATCCTGGGCCGCCACTGCTGCCCCACAAGCGGGTGCAGAGTGACAGGCAATTTGAGACTGTAGGTATAGACTATACTGGGGAAATCATCATAAAAACCCTGGAGGAGGGGGGTAGGCCCAAAGAAAGTGTATGTCTACCTGTTTACTTGTGCAACTACCCAAGCACAAGTTGGCAAAAGATATGTCGACTGACACTTTTGTAAAACTGTTCAAAAGGTATGCGGTGGTTTTCTTACCCATAATTGGCTATAACTGACAATGGAATAAGCTTCAGGGCAGCTGACATAATCTTTAGAATCCTTCTGGATGCGGAGGAGGTGTGTGAACATCTGAAGAAGATAGAGAGTGAATGAAAGTTCATAGTTCCTAAAGCATCTTGGCAAGGGTGTTTCTATGAGGGCATTGTGGGCACTGTGGGCATTGTGGGCATTGTGGGCACTGTGGGCATTGCAGCACAGTTAAAAGATGCATTCGAAAGGTCATGCATGGTAAAAGGGTGAACACCGAAGAATTGCAGACAATCTTGGCCAAAATAGGAGTGAGAATTAACAGACCCTTGGCCTATATGCAAAACGGTATTGACGACCTGGAGACTCTCACTCCAATCACATGCTATTTGGAAGGAGGGTCGAGCCTTTCCCGGCTATTTTGAGCCGATCCTACAGGAAGCAGAACTATCATGGGCCAGAGGGACCCCCACTGACGCCTATATAAGCGCCAGTCTCCTTGCCTATGCTCCAGAATATCTACAACCACGGTGCTCTCCACACCAACTCCAAGGCTGAGGGACTGATTGCCTCATCTGCATTGATAAAGCCACTGGATGGCAAAACGTCTACAATAAAGATAACCAGATGTTGCACAAGTGTCTTAACTTTCATCTTGTTGGTATTGTATACCTTTCTTGCACATGGACAGCATTGTTCAGAGGATAATCCTTTCACATACCTGTCAGTCACTGAATTTCTCTTGGTTCTTCCATTAATTCTGCTCTAAACGGAAGACAAAGCTGCTCATAGTAGAGGGAAGCCATCCTCAAAATCTCAGGCAGCTAAGAACGGAGAGAACACTTGTCACGTCTTCACAGGAGCAAGTCCACATCACCATTTAAATTGTGCAGCTCAGTTCTGGTCTCCATAATACAGGATGTACATATGTATACATTCCTAAATAACATTCAGAGAAGAATGACAAGAATGTAGATAAATGGTTCATAGAACCGACAAGTTGATAAATCAGACACATGTGCAAAACATGGGTATCTATATTAAGGAAAGTTTTCGCCACTCAGTGGCTTCATCAGTCCTATACAAAGAAGAATGGTGGGGATCAGAAGGCGTTTGCGGTAATCAGTCCCTCAGCCTGGAGTCGATTTAGTCAGTACATCAATCTTTAAAAAAAAAAATACACTGAAGAAAGGTGAGGGGTGACAGTCATAGGCGATAAATTATTCCCCACCTATAGGGCCAACAAGAATCGTAGTGGAGTGGCGATGTTTGTTAGAGATAATTTAAACTGTTCCACTACACAAGATATAAAAGTAGAAGCGACAGACACAAACTATTTGGCTACAGTTTCTCGAGGGACGTGATTCACGGCTCCCAAGTTTTGAACTCGGTAAACTTCTATGGAACGAAATTACTGAAACATCCGACACAAAAATATTGTTAATAGAAGATTTGAATTTTAGCCAATATGAATGAAGCAATTTGACAAGATGTCGTTAGTCTAGCGACTAACATAACATAACATAACGTAACATAACATAACATAACATGTGTGTACATGTTATGTTATGTTCTGTACATAGTTCTACTGTCTTCAAGTTATGTTCTAGAATTTGTATTGATAAAGCCACTGGATGGCGAAACGTCTACAATAAAGACACCCAGATGTTGCACATGTGTCTTAATATCATCTTGTCGGTATTTTATACCATTCGTACACAACTTGTCAGACACTGCAACATCATGGAATCTTAATTCTGAGGACATGTACATAACCTCCACGACTACGACAACTACTACTACAACTAACCCATCTCTTTGGGAAGGACCTACTTCCACTGGGGAATCCGCCTACCAGTGAATATGCCCTCGTCTGCTACACCTGACGTTACTATATAAGCGCCAGGCTCCTTTCTTCTGCTTCAGAATCTCCACGACTATGGTGCTCTCCGCACCTACTCCTAGGTTGAGGGACTGATTACCTCATCTTCTGTACATAGTTCTACTGTCTTCAAGTTATGTCCTAGAATTTGTATTGATAAAGCCACTGGATGGCGAAACGTCTACAATAAAGACACCCAGATGTTGCACATGTGTCTTAATATCATCATAACATAACATAACATAACCTATGACAACTCCCCTCAAGTTAAGAATGTTAGTTCTCCATACACTGAGAATTTGTCCATTTTGCCGAATGCCCTAAAAAAGATTCAACATACAAGTAGTCTTCGAGAATTCAAGGACGGTGAAGATCATGTTGATCAAGAAATTCACAAAAAACGGTTGTAGGCGGTGTTTACAGAGTTCGGTGCAGAGAATCCACTTTATCTCGTGTTCGACAGTCATGCAAACCCTTTGATGTTAGGTTAGCACAAAACCGATAGTTGATTCGAACACCATAAGAATCTAGTGCCATATTTAATCACACAAAGGCAGGCAATGAACCTGCAAAATGATCGGAATTAAAAATTTAATTTCTAATTCATCATGGCTGGAAAGACATATCTTAGAATCGGTAACAGAAACTAATTATACAAATGTATTTCGATGTCATACGGTTATCATTCATTTAATAATGAGAAATTTCAATAACCCTGAACTGTTCCATTACATCGACTACACAGTTTTTTCTTGAACAAAGAAATTAAAAATGTTCTGCTAAGTGTATTTGATTAAAGTGGTTAATTCGTTAGGAAATTTCAGAGCGAAGATAAACATTGCAACAAACGTGAATGAAAGATATAGAAGTTTGATACTTGATACATCATACGTGATAAATATTCCTCTTTTTGATATTACACAATCAAAACTTATTCACTGACTTTTTCTACTATTTCTTAATATGCTTCCTTAAAACTTTGGCATCTGGCATCTGGCATCTGGCATCTGGCATCTGGCATCCGTCAAATGGAAAACATGTACACAAGTAATGTTTCCGAATCTTCCCTATTAGAAGCTCTGGACCTGTTAATATCTGGTCCTCGGTTCGAGTCTCCTTCATTCTTTCTGTTCATTCACTGACATCCGTTTATTGCAGTGTAACCAGACTTCACTCTGAACAAAACTCATAATAAAATGGAAGATTTACTAAGCAACTATGATACTTATGTACTGTGGAATAAGAGTCAACTTGAACAGGTTAATTGTTCTTTTAAAGTAAAACGAAAGAGATTCTCAAGAGGAATGATAATTTCATCATCAGGAATGATAATTTCATCATCAGGAATGATAATTTCATCATCAGGAATGATAATTTCATCATCAGGAATGATAATTTCATCATCAGGAATGATAATTTCATCATCAGGAATGATAATTTCATCATCAGCAATGATAATTTCATCATCAGGAATGATAATTTCATCATCAGGAATGATAATTTCATCATCAGGAATGATAATTTCATCATCAGGAATGATAATTTCATCATCAGGAATGATAATTTCATCATCAGGAATGATAATTTCATCATCAGCAATGATAATTTCATCATCAGGAATGATAATTTCATCATCAGGAATGATAATTTCATCATCAGGAATGATAATTTCATCATCAGGAATGATAATTTCATCATCAGGAATGATAATTTCATCATCAGGAATGATAATTTCATCATCAGGAATGATAATTTCATCATCAGGAATGATAATTTCATCATCAGGAATGATAATTTCATCATCAGGAATGATAATTTCATCATCAGGAATGATAATTTCATCATCAGGAATGATAATTTCATCATCAGGAATGATAATTTCATCATCAGGAATGATAATTTCATCATCAGCAATGATAATTTCATCATCAGGAATGATAATTTCATCATCAGGAATGATAATTTCATCATCAGGAATGATAATTTCATCATCAGCAATGATAATTTCATCATCAGGAATGATAATTTCATCATCAGGAATGATAATTTCATCATCAGGAATGATAATTTCATCATCAGGAATGATAATTTCATCATCAGGAATGATAATTTCATCATCAGTTATCATCCAGAATGTATCTCTTACTTACGTATATAGGATGATTAAAACACACAAAGTTACCAATCCTCTACCAACAGGATTGGTTATTTAATCAATAACAAACTGCGGCTAGCCAGGGAATCGAACAAGTGTTGTTTTAACCCTCCTCGTGGGAAGATCGAAAATTCACGAACCACTGGACCATACAGTCCTACAAACATGTGCCAGAGAACTAGGCTTACGCATACTTCATGCAGCGAGGACATACGCATACTTCATGCAGCGAGGACATACGCATGCTTCATGCAGCGAGGACATACGCATACTTCATGCAGCGAGGACATACGCATACTTCATACAGCGAGGACATACGCATGCTTCATACAGCGAGGACATACGCATACTTCATGCAGCGAGGACATACGCATACTTCATGCAGCGAAGACATACGCATGCTTCATGCAGCGAGGACATACGCATGCTTCATGCAGCGAGGACATACGCATGCTTCATGCAGCGAGGACATACGCATGCTTCATGCAGCGAGGACATACGCATACTTCATGCAGCGAGGACATACGCATGCTTCATGCAGCGAGGACATACGCATACTTCATGCAGCGAGGACATACGCATACTTCATGCAGCGAGGACATACGCATACTTCATGCAGCGAGGACATACGCATGCTTCATGCAGCGAGGACATACGCATACTTCATGCAGCGAGGACATACGCATACTTCATACAGCGAGGACATACGCATGCTTCATGCAGCGAGGACATACGCATACTTCATGCAGCGAGGACATACGCATACTTCATGCAGCGACGACATACGCATGCTTCATGCAGCGAGGACATACGCATGCTTCATGCAGCGAGGACATACGCATACTTCATGCAGCGAGGACATACGCATACTTCATGCAGCGAGGACATACGCATGCTTCATGCAGCGAGGACATACGCATACTTCATGCAGCGAGGACATACGCATACTTCATGCAGCGAGGACATACGCATACTTCATACAGCGAGGACATACGCATGCTTCATGCAGCGAGGACATACGCATACTTCATGCAGCGAGGACATACACATACTTCATACAGCGAGGACATACGCATGCTTCATGCAGCGAGGACATACGCATACTTCATGCAGCGAGGACATACGCATACTTCATGCAGCGAGGACATACGCATACTTCATGCAGCGAGGACATACGCATACTTCATGCAGCTAGGACATACGCATGCTTCATGCAGCGAGGACATACGCATACTTCATACAGCGAGGACATACGCATGCTTGATGCAGCGAGGACATACTCATACTTCATGCAGCGAGGACATACGCATGCTTCATGCAGCGAGGACATACGCATACTTCATGCAGCGAGGACATACGCATACTTCATGCAGCGAGGACATACGCATACTTCATGCAGCGAGGACATACGCATGCTTCATGCAGCGAGGACATACGCATACTTCATGCAGCGAGGACATACGCATACTTCATGCAGCGAGGACATACGCATACTTCATGCAGCGAGGACATACGCATACTTCATACAGCGAGGACATACGCATGCTTCATGCAGCGAGGACATACGCATGCTTCATGCAGCGAGGACATACGCATGCTTCATGCAGCGAGGACATACGCATACTTCATGCAGCGAGGACATACGCATGCTTCATGCAGCGAGGACATACGCATACTTCATACAGCGAGGACATACGCATACTTCATGCAGCGAGAACATACGCATGCTTCATGCAGCGAGGACATACGCATACTTCATGCAGCGAGGACATACGCATACTTCATGCAGCGAGGACATACGCATACTTCATACAGCGAGGACATACGCATACTTCATGCAGCGAGGACATACGCATACTTCATGCAGCGAGGACATACGCATGCTTCATGCAGCGAGGACATACTCATGCTTCATGCAGCGAGGACATACGCATACTTCATGCAGCGAGGACATACGCATACTTCATGCAGCGAGGACATACGCATGCTTCATGCAGCGAGGACATACGCATGCTTCATGCAGCGAGGACATACGATGGTGTGGTTGCCTCCGAGCTAATTTCATTCTGCTCCCCGTGTGGTGTAGTAGCCTCCACAAGCAGTACACATATTATTGTAACCACGAAAAAGTAGTATTTAATCAATAACAAACTGTGGCTTGCGAGGGGATCGAACCCGTGTTGTTTTAGCCCTCCTCGTGGGAAGAGAGAAAATTTACGATGCCTAAACCACTGGACCATACAATCCTACAAACAACATGCTGAGTGGATAAGGTGATATGTACGTTGTGTTTGCCTCTTGAGGCGGGACAATGTGTCGTGGGGTCGAACCCTCGCCTGCTGCAGTTTGGTAAATGATTCAAAACCACTTCTTTCGTGGTTTCATTGCCATATAGAGTACTTGTGGAGTCGAGTATTCTAACAGAAGGAGGTTGAAATTAATCCTTAAGAATACCACTGCCACGAGTGTCCTCGGATCATGAACAACACCTAGCTCTGCTGGATGCGTGATCTTTGTAGGATTGATGGCTGAGAGGATAAGGTGACATGTACGTTGTGTTGTCTCTTGAGCTTGGATAATTATATATATATATATATATATATATATATATATATATATATATATATATATATATATATATATATATATATATATATATATATATATATATACATGTCGTGCCGAATAGGCAGAACTTGCGATCTTGGCTTAAATAGCAACGCTCATCTTGCCATAAAGGACAAGTGAAAAATTGTGTATGCAATAATTTCGCCAAAATCGTTCTGAACCTAACGAAAAAAATATATTTGGTTGTGTTTGTTCAGTACTAAATTAGTGTAAACGTATTTAAAATATATTTAGTTGGGTTAGGCTAAAATAAAATGCTCTTGTTATAATAAGGTTAGGTAAGTTTTCTAAAATATTTTTGGTGCAAAATTAAAATTTTTTACATTAACATTAATGAGAAAAATATATCTTTAAACGTATAAGAGAAAATTTTAGAAAGGACTTAATTTTAAATGAGTTCTTGCTAATTGACCAGTTTTACTTATTCGGGACGACATTTTATATATATATATATATATATATATATATATATATATATATATATATATATATATATATATATATATATATATATATATATATATATATAATGTCGTGCCGAATATGCAGAACTTGCGATCCTGGCTTAAATAACAACGCTCATCTTGCCATATAGGACGAGCGAAAATTTGTGTATGCAGTAATTTCGCCAAAATCATTCTGAACCTAACGAAAAAAATATATTTCACTGTGTTTGTTTAGTATTAAATTACTGTAAACAAATCTAAAATGTATTTAGCTGGGTTAGGCTAAAATAAATTGCGCTTGTTATAAAGAGGTTAGGTAAGTCTTTTAAGAGTCTTTTGATGCAAAATTAAAAATTTTTACATTAACATTAATGAAAAAAATATATCTTTAAACATATAAGAGAAAACCTTAGAAAGGACTTAATTTTAAATGAGTTCTTGCTAAATGACCAGTTTTACATATTCGGCACGACATATATATATATATATATATATATATATATATATATATATATATATATATATATATATATATATATATATATATATATATATATATATATATATATTGTAGTAGGTTGGTAGACAGCAACCACCCAGGGAAGTACTACCGTCCTGCCAGATGACTGTGAAACAAAAACCTGTAACTGTTTTGCATGATGGTAGGATTGCTGGTTTCTTTTTCTGTCTCATAAACACGCTAAGATAACAGGGATATCTTGCTACTCCTACTTACACTTTGGTCACACTTCACAAACACGCACATGCATATATATATATACATACATCTAGGTTTTTCTCCTTTTTCTAAATAGCTCTTGTTCTTTTTTATTTCTTCTATTGTCCATGGGGAAGTGGAAAAGAATCTTTCCTCCGTAAGCCATGCGTGTCGTATGAGGCGACTAAAATGCCGGGAGCAATGGGCTAGTAACCCCTTCTCCTGTATACAATTACTAAAAAAGAGAAGAAGAAAAACTTTATAAAACTGGGTTGCTTAAATGTGCGTGGATGTAGTGCGGATGACAAGAAACAGATGATTGCTGATGTTATGAATGAAAAGAAGTTGGATGTCCTGGCCCTAAGCGAAACAAAGCTGAAGGGGGTAGGAGAGTTTCAGGGGGGGGAAATAAATGGGATTAAATCTGGAGTATCTGAGAGAGTTAGAGCAAAGGAAGGGGTAGCAGTAATGTTAAATGATCAGTTATGGAAGGAGAAAAGAGAATATGAATGTGTAAATTCAAGAATTATGTGGATTAAAGTAAAGGTTGGATGCGAGAAGTGGGTCATAATAAGCGTGTATGCACCTGGAGAAGAGAGGAATGCAGAGGAGAGAGAGAGATTTTGGGAGATGTTAAGTGAATGTATAGGAGCCTTTGAACCAAGTGAGAGAGTAATTGTGGTAGGGGACTTGAATGCTAAAGTAGGAGAAACTTTTAGAGAGGGTGTGGTAGGTAAGTTTGGGGTGCCAGGTGTAAATGATAATGGGAGCCCTTCGATTGAACTTTGTATAGAAAGGGGTTTAGTTATAGGTAATACATATTTTAAGAAAAAGAGGATAAATAAGTATACACGATATGATGTAGGGCGAAATGACAGTAGTTTGTTGGATTATGTATTGGTAGATAAAAGACTGTTGAGTAGACTTCAGGATGTACATGTTTATAGAGGGGCCACAGATATATCAGATCACTTTCTAGTTGTAGCTACACTGAGAGTAAAAGGTAGATGGGATACAAGGAGAATAGAAGCATCAGGGAAGAGAGAGGTGAAGGTTTATAAACTAAAAGAGGAGGCAGTTAGGGTAAGATATAAACAGCTATTGGAGGATAGATGGGCTAATGAGAGCATAGGCAATGGGGTCGAAGAGGTATGGGGTAGGTTTAAAAATGTAGTGTTAGAGTGTTCAGCAGAAGTTTGTGGTTACAGGAAAGTGGGTGCAGGAGGGAAGAGGAGCGATTGGTGGAATGATGATGTAAAGAGAGTAGTAAGGGAGAAAAAGTTAGCATATGAGAAGTTTTTACAAAGTAGAAGTGATGCAAGGAGGGAAGAGTATATGGAGAAAAAGAGAGAAGTTAAGAGAGTGGTGAAGCAATGTAAAAAGAGAGCAAATGAGAGAGTGGGTGAGATGTTATCAACAAATTTTGTTGAAAATAAGAAAAAGTTTTGGAGTGAGATTAACAAGTTAAGAAAGCCTAGAGAACAAATGGATTTGTCAGTTAAAAATAGGAGAGGAGAGTTATTAAATGGAGAGTTAGAGGTATTGGGAAGATGGAAGGAATATTTTGAGGAATTGTTAAATGTTGATGAAGATAGGGAAGCTGTGATTTCGTGTATAGGGCAAGGAGGAATAACATCTTGTAGGAGTGAGGAAGAGCCAGTTGTGAGTGTGGGGGAAGTTCGTGAGGCAGTAGGTAAAATGAAAGGGGGTAAGGCAGCCGGGATTGATGGGATAAAGATAGAAATGTTAAAAGCAGGTGGGGATATAGTTTTGGAGTGGTTGGTGCAATTATTTAATAAATGTATGGAAGAGGGTAAGGTACCTAGGGATTGGCAGAGAGCATGCATAGTTCCTTTGTATAAAGGCAAAGGGGATAAAAGAGAGTGCAAAAATTATAGGGGGATAAGTCTGTTGAGTGTACCTGGTAAAGTGTATGGTAGAGTTATAATTGAAAGAATTAAGAGTAAGACAGAGAATAGGATAGCAGATGAACAAGGAGGCTTTAGGAAAGGTAGGGGGTGTGTGGACCAGGTGTTTACAGTGAAACATATAAGTGAACAGTATTTAGATAAGGCTAAAGAGGTCTTTGTGGCATTTATGGATTTGGAAAAGGCGTATGACAGGGTGGATAGGGGGGCAATGTGGCAGATGTTGCAAGTGTATGGTGTAGGAGGTAGGTTACTGAAAGCAGTGAAGAGTTTTTACGAGGATAGTGAGGCTCAAGTTAGAGTATGTAGGAAAGAGGGAATTTTTTTCCCAGTAAAAGTAGGCCTTAGACAAGGATGTGTGATGTCACCGTGGTTGTTTAATATATTTATAGATGGGGTTGTAAGAGAAGTAAATGCGAGGGTCTTGGCAAGAGGCGTGGAGTTAAAAGATAAAGAATCACACACAAAGTGGGAGTTGTCACAGCTGCTCTTTGCTGATGACACTGTGCTCTTGGGAGATTCTGAAGAGAAGTTGCAGAGATTGGTGGATGAATTTGGTAGGGTGTGCAAAAGAAGAAAATTAAAGGTGAATACAGGAAAGAGTAAGGTTATGAGGATAACAAAAAGATTAGGTGATGAAAGATTGAATATCAGATTGGAGGGAGAGAGTATGGAGGAGGTGAACGTATTCAGATATTTGGGAGTGGACGTGTCAGCGGATGGGTCTATGAAAGATGAGGTGAATCATAGAATTGATGAGGGAAAAAGAGTGAGTGGTGCACTTAGGAGTCTGTGGAGACAAAGAACTTTGTCCTTGGAGGCAAAGAGGGGAATGTATGAGAGTATAGTTTTACCAACGCTCTTATATGGGTGTGAAGCGTGGGTGATGAATGTTGCAGCGAGGAGAAGGCTGGAGGCAGTGGAGATGTCATGTCTGAGGGCAATGTGTGGTGTGAATATAATGCAGAGAATTCGTAGTTTGGAAGTTAGGAGGAGGTGCGGGATTACCAAAACTGTTGTCCAGAGGGCTGAGGAAGGGTTGTTGAGGTGGTTCGGACATGTAGAGAGAATGGAGCGAAACAGAATGACTTCAAGAGTGTATCAGTCTGTAGTGGAAGGAAGGCGGGGTAGGGGTCGGCCTAGGAAGGGTTGGAGGGAGGGGGTAAAGGAGGTTTTGTGTGCGAGGGGCTTGGACTTCCAGCAGGCATGCGTGAGCGTGTTTGATAGGAGTGAATGGAGACAAATGGTTTTTAATACTTGACGTGCTGTTGGAGTGTGAGCAAAGTAACATTTATGAAGGGATTCAGGGAAACCGGCAGGCCGGACTTGAGTCCTGGAGATGGGAAGTACAGTGCCTGCACTCTGAAGGAGGGGTGTTAATGTTGCAGTTTAAAAACTGTAGTGTAAAGCACCCTTCTGGCAAGACAGTGATGGAGTGAATGATGGTGAAAGTTTTTCTTTTTCGGGCCACCCTGCCTTGGTGGGAATCGGCCGGTGTGATAATAAAAAATAATATATATATATATATATATATATATATATATATATATATATATATATATGTCGTGCCGAATAGGCAGAACTTGCGATCTTGGCTTAAATAGTGTGAGGGAAAAGTTCAATAGATAGGAGTAGCGATATAGTAACAATAGTTTCATTGCCGGCTACTAGTTAAGGTAGGGTAAGTCAAGCTCCCGATTTTCCCCGCCTTTTTTCCCCCTCCCTAAAAGTGATAGTTTGACTGCCGGCTGCTTGTTAAGGTAGGGTCAGTCTAGCTTCCGCTATCCCTTCCCCTCCCTCTTCCCCCCCTCCCCCCCGAAAGGTGACGTGTGGGGCTCTGGTCAAACAGTAAATCACTCGACTCACAGCTCCCAACACTACTGTAAGTACATGCCTGCCTTGTATTCTAGTGGATTTATTGGTTAAAAGCTTCACTTTTGACCAATAATAAACTTAGTTCTTTCAGTCTTGCTCTAGGTTGACTGTTGTAATAATCACCACGTCTTTTGAGTATTGTACTTGCCATGGAGAGTGATTATTTAAGCAGTGGGTAACCTGTCAATCTTTTCAGCTTGGATGACAGTGAGGGTCACCTGTCAATCAACGAGAAGAACAGGAGACGGACTAACGTCCTGGAGACGTCCCATTTTGGATTTAATTACCTGTGCACCTGTATGAAATTGCAGGACGTAACCCCACATCATTGCATCGGTAAAGAACCTGCTTTCCTGTCATCGGGATACTACTCACGGCTCTATCTACTGTGAAGAACTAGCCAGTGGGTCGTAACCAACACCTGCGACCCCCCCTCCCCATCATCAGCAACGGCTACGATTTCAACAACAACAGTGTCACCAACACCAGACACCCCTATACATATTAGCGTTGAATTCAGTTATCATTCATATTTTTCATTTTTCATTTTCTTTAATGTAGGATTAATATTTCATATTTAAGTATTTTATATTTTCTATATAATAAAGTGTTTATGTTTGTCTGTTATTATTTCTTTTTCTATTCACTAATTTTCCTGAGGAGGAGCCAGCCTGCGTAATACTGTCTGAAGTTGTTACAGGGCTGAGTAAGCCTTCACAAATAGCAACGCTCATCTTGCCATATAGGACAAGTGAAAATTTGTGTATGCAATAATTTCGCCAAAATCATTCTGAACCTAACGAAAAAAATATATTTCACTGTGTTTGTATAGTGTTAAATTATTGTAAACAAATCTAAAATATATTTAGTTGGGTTAGGCTAAAATAAATTGTTCTTGTTATAATAAGGTTAGGTAAGTTTTCTAAGATTGTTTTGGTGCAAAATTAAAAATTTTTACATTAACATTAATGAAAAAATATATCTTTAAACGTAATAAGAGAAAATTTTAGAAAGGACTTAATTTTAAATGAGTTTTTGCTAATTGACCAGTTTTACATATTCGGCACGATATATATATATATATATATATATATATATATATATATATATATATATATATATATATATATATATATATATATATATATATATATATATATATAATTAACACATTGTCCGTTTACCACCAACGCAAGGTGCCCCCCCCCAAAAAAAAAAAAAAAAAAAAAAAAAAAAATCACTATCATCCAATACATCACTGTCTTGCCAGAGGTATGCTTACTCTACAGTTATAAAACTGCAACATTAACACCCCTCCTCTAAAGTGCAGGCACGTTACTTCACATCTCCAGGACTCAAGTGTGGAATGCCAGTTTCCCTGAATCCCTTCATAAATATTACCCTTCTCACACTCCAACAGCACGTCAAGTCTTTAAAATCACTTATTTCCATTTGCTCCTATCTACACGCTCACGCATGCTTACTGGAAGTCCAAGCACCTCACACACAAAACCTTCTTTATCACCTCCCTCCAACATTTCCTCTACCCCACCTTCCCTCTTCTAAAGACATGTACGCTCTCGAAGTCATTCTATTTTGTTCCATCCAACCTCTCTACATGTCCGTACCACATTAACTACTCCTTCTCAGCCCTCTGGATAATAGTTAATCCCACACCACCTCCTAATTTTGAAACTACGAATTTTCTGCATTATACTCACACCACACATTGCCCTCAGACACGACATCTCCACTGCCTCCAGTTTTCTCCTTGTTGCAATATTCACCTCCAATGCTTTGCACCCATTTAAGATCGTTGGTATAACTATACTCTTATACATTCCCCTCTTTGCTTCCATGGATAAATTTCTGTGTCTCCACAGACTCCTCAGTGCACCTTTCGCCTTTATATTCTCGTCATTTCTATCATTCACCTCATCTTTTATAGACCCATCTGCTGACACAATCACTCCTAAATATCTGAATATATATTCACCTCCATACTCTCTCCGTCCAATCTGATAACCAATCTTTCTTTACATATTTTTATTTGTTATCCTCATAATCTTACTCTTTCCTGTATTCACTTTTCTTTTTTTTTCTTTTACATACACTACCAAACTCATCCACCAACCTCTGCAACTTCTCTTCAGAATCTTCCAAAAGCACAGTGTCATCAGCAAAGAGCAAATGTGACAACTCCCACAAAGTGGAATTTGTCACCTCTTGCCAACACCTTCGCATTTACTTCTCTTGCATCCCTATCTAAAAATATATTGAACATCCATGGTGACATTACACATCCTTGCCTACTTTTACATATTCTAACCTAAGCATCACTATCATCGTAAAACTTTTAACTGCTTTCAATAACATACCTCCTATTCCCTTTCCACCCCGTCAAACGCCTTTTCCAAATCCATAATGGCCACAAAAACCTTTACTCTTATGTAAATACTGTTCCCCTATATGTTTCATTGTAAACACTTGGTCTGCACACCCCCTACCGTTGCTAAAGCTTCCTTGTTCATCTGCTATCCTTCTCCCGGTCTTCTTCTTAATTCTTTCATTAATAACTCTGCTATACACTTTACCAGGTATACTCAACAGACTTATTCCCCTATAATTTTTGCACTCTCTTTGTCCCCTTTGCCTTTATGCAAAGGAACTATGAATGTTCTTTGCCAATCCCTAGGTATCTTACCCTCTTTCATACATTTATTAAATAAAAAACACCAACCACTCCAAAACTATATCCCCACCTACTTTTAACATTTCTGTCTTTATCCCATCAATCCAACTGCCTTATCCCCTTTCATTCTACCCACTGCCTCACGAACTTCCCCCACACTCACAACTGGCTCCTCTTCACTCCTACATGATGTTGTTCCTCCTTTCCCTATCCAGCTAGAACCTCGAGTAAGTCTTTGCACAATTCAGGGTGGAAGAAGAGAATATTAAATTCCTCTCATTTCATAGTCATTAATTTTTTAAGGTTGTCCAAAACATTTCTTTCCATATTATCATGTTGCTTTGTGTTCTGTGCTAACACCACTTTAATGGTTCCTTTGCTAGTTGAGACAGTTTTGGTTAAGCAGAAAAGTAATAATTGAGCCAGATGCTAAGTTAAAGAAATTTGGTTTATAATTTATTAACACTAAATAAGATCATTGAAAGACGAACATTATCATCTTCTTACCTGAGTTAGCAAAAAGGTCCTGAAGAATTAACGAGGCTTGACCAGTTACTGCAACAAACAAATAAAATATGAGTGAGATAAAGAATGTTTTTTAACATATACATTGATAATAATAATAATAATAATAATAATAATAATGATAGTTATATTATTTTTATTATTATTATTATTATCATCATCATCATCATCATCTCAGAGGATCTATTAGTAAATAAAAGCTTCATGAAGGGTAATAAGAAACAAACAATTTTGTCACTGACTTCTTTAATACAGTATAATTTAGCGTATTTGGAAATCCCCATTTTCCGGTAAACGACACTGTTTGATCCTATAATTGTTGCTCACTAATTATGTATATTGATAATGTTAGTCAGTTCAGTGACATATTATCTTATATATAACATTACATGAAACATTAGTATGAGATAAAGAAATTGTATTGATGTTTATTGATGAGACTTCGGGAAGTGCAAGATATCTCTTCCTTGTTTCTTAAGGAAAGAGAAAACACAATATTTTGAAATGTTTAGTTAGTTATTATAGTTTGAGCATTTTGAAAATGAAAAAATTAATGTAACAAGGAGGTATGGATTTAAAATAATTGATAAGGGAAAGTTATTAAGATTAAATAAAAAATGATTTTTTTTAATGCTGGTCTTTTATGAGATCATGCGTGGCTTATTTTGGAAAATTAATAAATAAAAAATGATCGATACCATTATTTAAATTCTTTGTTAACATTTTCTTGAGACAGTGTTACTCAATTTTAGAAGCTAACTGTAATAATATTTTCACATCGTTAGTTAACTTAAAATTTAATAATTCAATGAAAATATTATACATACTAATGCAGGTTTCTACATATTTTTTTATCGTGGTTCAGTAAATTAGTAAAATTGGAGCAATCTTTAAAAATTAAAAGTAAATGGAGAGGAGAAAAGTTAGCATTTTTGGAATTATTAATTGTCTTTAAATTAAGTATACCATATTATATTATCATAAAATAGTTAACCTAACTTAGGAATAGATGTATAATTACTTCATAAAAGCAGTCAATATTTCTCTTAAAAAATTAACAAAGAAATATAGGAGTAACAAACGAAGAGTTTCTCTCTCGTAACTTGCTTCATACATCCTTAATCTAGTATTCTTCTAATCAACTATAGAGATCAGAGGAACTGTAATGAAATGCACGGAGCACCTGTTACCACCCTGATTTCGATAAATACATACTTGCAACTATGAAAATGTAACTGAATGAAAAGTAGAAATGTTCTTTGTGAACAGAGAAGGAACCAAGGATGATCTAAACATAAGATTATGTTTAGGGTTCCTAACTTTATATACAAGCTAAGAGCTGTAACCTTCATCAGATTATCTGAAAGCCTTTTTATTGTTAAGAGTCATACAAATACTGAATAGGAAGAAGTTGTAGCCAGATGTAGTCAGAGATTTCATTTGGTCAATTGACTATATTTCGTTGACGTCATTATGCTGTACGAGCATGTTCCAGTCTTTTGTCAACATAGGAACAAATGATCTGAGATGAAGTGATGTCCTGGAGAAGGGTACAGTCAGAGTGTAGTTGCTGTTTACTTCCCGTCTTGTTGTGTAGAAGCTCACTTCAACTGTTGTTGGAATGAAGCCAAATGTGGTATTTGACAATATTGGTCTTGTACATAACAGTAAGGCCACCCACATCCTTCTGGTGTTGAAGGCTCCGTTAAAAATTACAGGTCTGTTCAGGCTGGGGCCAGGCTAGCTGGACCTGCTGGTCTGAACATCTACTTACCAATCTTAAACTTAACTTGTCTGGGTCCACAGCCCAGATAAGTTGAATTGGTCTAGCAATTTAAGGAGAAGATATACTTCACCTTGCCTTATTGTCACCTCTGACAACTTTGACACACTTACTGAAGCTAGCCAATGAAGTTTCCTTGCTGGTTCAGGAACCTGCATCTTAGTAGCAAAGTTTTCGGCAAAGAGGTCAGCTTTCTCCTGACTGTTAGTAGAGATGGTTCCATCCTGCCGATTTAGAGGTGGAATAATATCATCAGGTGAATAATTTTGTTGGTCCTTGACCAAGGATCACCAGGTTTTGTAACTCACTCTATCTGACGCCAGCTTTCTTTTTGCATCAGCCTCCCATCTAGAGACAGCCCATTTCCAACAGGCTTGTCTATGCAGGTTCCTGTTATAGATAATGGAATGCCTCTCATACATTCTCCAAACCTTCTTATTAGCAGTAGCAGCCTATTGACAACGAAAGGCAAACCAAACCTGATCTTTAGGCTTCCTCACATACTGCCGGTAAGGGATGTGTTCAATGAAGGCATTCACTTGGTTGTCAACATCATCTTGGAGAAGAGCATTCCAAATGGAGATGGCGAGCTCAAATCAAAGGGCCGGTCAGTTTCAACTTTCTCACAGCCATGTTGTGCATGGAGATTCTTCACATCGTTCTGTTGGAATCTTAAATGTCGTATAGACAGTATTGTAGTCGGATGATCAAATATAGCCAAGGGGTTGTCAAGTGGCTATGCCTTCAGAAAGACCACTCACTACTGGGTCGAGGGAGGAGCCAGAGATGTTAATTGGGAAATCAACGAAGTTTCTCATATCAAACACTGCAAGAAGGTCATCAAAATCCTTCCTGATGATGTTGACATCATCAGGAAGTTGATTGGGTCTGCATGTTGCCATCATTGAGGTCTGTATATTGCACATAAGAACATAAGAACATAAGAACATAAGAATGTAGGAACACTGCAGAAGGCCTACTGGCCCATACGAGGCAGGTCCTTATCAAAACGACATCTACCTAAAGCTACTCAAGAAACAACTCCCGCACCCCCCAACACCAATCAAACCCAGCCCCTCCCACTCATATATTTGTCCAGTCTCTTCTTAAAGCTACCCAAGGTCCTAGCCTCTATCACCCCACTGGGAAGACTGTTCCACGCATCTACAACTCTGTTAGAAAACCAGTACTTACCTATGTCCTTTCTAAATCTAAATTTATCCAACTTAAATCCATTATTCCTGGTTCTTACCTGGTTCGACACCCTCAGTACTTTATTAATGTCTCCCTTGTTTATGCCCGTCATCCACTTATACACTTCAATGATATCTCCCCTCATTCTACGCCTCTCTAGAGAGTGGAGATTTAAGGCTTTAAGTCTATCTTCATACGGGAGGTTCCTTACACAGTAAATCATTTTAGTCATTCTTCTCTGTATGTTCTCTAATGAGTCTATGTCCATCCTGTAGTAAGGGGACCAAAACTGAGCAGCATAATCTAAATGAGGCCTCACTAGTGATGTATAGAGCTGTAAAATAACTTTTGGACTTCTGTTACTTATACTTCTTGAGATAAATCCAAGTAATCTGTTGGCCTTGTTGCGCACACTGAGGCACTGCTGTCTTGGCTTTAGATTTCTGCTTACCATGACTCCCAAGTCTTTTTCACATTCTGTATGACCAAGCTCTACTTCACCTAGATTATAGCTTCGAGGGTTATTTTCATTACCAAGGGCAAGTACCTTACACTTATCCACATTAAACTTCATCTGCCATTTCTCAGACCAAGACATTAATTTGTTCAAATCGTCCTGGAGTTCATTGATATCCTCCTCAGAGTGAATTATACGGCCTATCTTTGTATCATCAGCAAACTTACTCATGTCACTAGTAATCCCTTCATCAAGGTCATTAATGTAAATTATGAACAAGAGAGGGCCTAAAACTGATCCTTGTGGAACGCCACTAGTGACTAATCCCCATTCAGATTTCACTCCATTAATGGTAACTCTCTGCTTTCTATTGGTAAGCCATGCCTCAATCCATGCTAGAACTTTACCTCCTATACCATGAGCTGCCACTTTTCTTAAGAGTCTCTTGTGAGGTACTCTGTCGAAGGCTTTACTAAAATCCAAATAAACAATATCATATTCCTTATCACTGTCAACTGCCTCAAATGTTCTATTGAAGAACGTCAGTAAGTTTGTCAGGCAGGAACGACCTCTCGTGAATCCATGCTGAGATTCATTTATCAAGTTATGCTCTTCAAGGTGACTTCTGATAATGTCAGCTATAATTGATTCTAATAACTTGCCCACTATAGATGTCAGGCTTATTGGACGGTAATTTGAAGGAGTGGACTTATCCCCTGATTTGAATATAGGAACCACATTAGCCATCTTCCACATCTCTGGCACAACACTGGTAAGGATGGACGCATTGAATACACTCGTTAATGGCTGACTAAGCTCCATCTTGCATTCCTTAAGTACCCTTGAAAACAACTCATCGGGTCCCGGGGACTTATTTTGTTTCAGTTTGTCTATCTGTTTAATAACCATGTCCCTCGTGACAGTAATATTAGTTAACTTAAATTCATCAGGAACTAAATAATTGTTAATTACTGGAATCTCATTTACATCTTCCTGTGTAAAAACTGACAAAAAATAGTCATTAAATAAGGAACACATTTCCAGTTCATTATCCGTCAGCTGTCCATTCCCAGATTTCAGAGGTCCTACTTTTTCCTTCACCTTCGTCCTATACACTTGAAAGAACCCCTTTGGATTAGTCTTTGATTCATTAGCAACTCTAATTTCATAGTCACGTTTAGCCTTTCTAATCGCCTTTTTTACTTCTCTTTTAAGCTGAACATATTGGTCAGTAAGGTTAACCTCTCCTCTTCTGATGCGCCTATAAATTCCCCTTTTCTCCCCTAATAGATGCTTTAGCCTCCTGTTAACCCATTTGGGATCGTTATTATTAGACCTAATTTCTCTCTGGGGAATGTATATACCCTGGGCACTGTGTACATTATTAAGAAAACAATCATAAAAGCAGATCCCTTCATATTCATAAGTATGATTATCGTCAATAAAATCATTAGCTAGATAACCCCAATCAAGATTAGACAGATGTTCCCTAAGTCCATTATAATCGGCAGAACGAAAATCGGGGATTTTTACTGTATTATCATTATTCTTGCATTCCCAATTAATGCTAAAGGTGATGGATTTGTGATCACTTGCGCCAAGCTCTTCAGTGATCTCCAGATTATTCACGAGTGTTTCCTTATTTGACAAGACTAGGTCTAGCAAATTATTACCCCTGGTAGGTTCAGTTACACTCTGTTTCAGAAAACAGTCCTGAACTGTTTCCATGAAGTCACTGGACTCTAGATTACCTGTCAAAGAATTCCAGTCAATTTGGCTAAAGTTAAAGTCCCCTACTATGACTACGTTACTGTGTCCAGAAGCCCTAACAATTTCGTCCCAAAGAAGTCTCCCTCTATCGTGATCCAAGCCTGGAGGTCGGTATATTACACCTAGAATTAGTTTTTCTTGACCCTCCACGAACTCTACCCAAACAGACTCTGTTACTGCTCCATCTATTTTTATACCTTTTTTTATGCAACAATTAATATTTTCTCGAACATACAATGCAACTCCTCCCCCCTTCCCATTACATCTATCCACATTGAATAACTTAAATCCCTGAATATTACACTCAGCAGTCATATCCCGACTCTTTAAATCATACCACGTTTCAGTTAATGCAATGATATCAAAGTTCCCAGCACATGCTACCAAACGTAGTTCATTAATTTTATTTCTTGCACTTCGACTGTTAGCATAAAATACCATCATATGTTTTTTCTTCTGCACATTTTTCCTATTCATCTTTGTTTTTACACAATTTCTGAAATTATCATTACCCAGAGTTACTCCATGACAGTTACTATTAAGATTCTTAATATCAGAGCATAAGTCAATATATCCATATTCATTATTAATCATTTCAAAACCCATACCTCTAACTAATCCTAGTTTAAAGTCCTAACAACCCCCTCAACTGAGTTAGCAAGAAAACCCACACCTGCCCTGGATAAGTGAACCCCATCCCTGGCATACATGTCATTTCGGCCATAGAAGTTGTCCCAGTTGTCAATGAATGGTACTGCATTATCCTTACAGTGTTTATCCAGCCAACAATTAATACCAATTGCTCTGGACAACCATTCATTACCAACACCTCTTCTTGGCAAAATGCCACATATAATAGGGCGCCCCCCCTTCTTCCTAATCATGTCTATAGCTGTCCTGAACTTTCTAACTAAATCCTCACTTCTACGCTTGCCTACATCATTGCCTCCAGCACTGAGGCAAATAATAGGATTGATCCCATTACCGTTCATGATGTTGTCAAGCCGGCTAACAATGTCCTCCATCCCAGCCCCAGGAAAGCATACCCTTTGTCTCCTACTCCTGTCCTTCAAGCAGAATTCCCTATCCATGTATCTAACCTGGCTATCCCCAACAACAACAATATTCTTACCTTCCTTGTTGTCGTTCGTCGTGACGATCCCAGTAGTAGACTCACATTCGTCGGGTAGCACCGAGAATGCGTTGGAGGTTTCCACGGGAGTTTCCACAGCAGTCTCTTTCTTCTTCATCGTTTCTGGCTTTCCATTCGTCTTCTTGATCGTCAACTTCGTCGTCCCCTGCTGTCCAACCACTGACCACGATCCCTTCTTGACCTGAGGACTCGAAACAGGAGGACTACTACGAATCCTCTTGTTTTCCTCGGTCAATCGCCGTATCTCCATCTTCGCTGCCCTCAATTCTTCCTTAAGTTGCTGGTAAAGTTGCTCGATGGAGGGCATCTTGGTTCAGTCCACGGGAGCAAACAAGACACTTCTTCACAGAGTTAAGTATAGATCAGCACTCAAAGTACAGGTCACCACTCAAGAGCACACAAACAGGTTTTCTCAGAGCTAAGTACACGTCACCACTGTGCTAAGTACACGTCACCACTGAGCTAAGTACACGTCACCACTGAGCTAAGTACACGTCACCACTGAGCTAAGTACACGTCACCACTGAGCTAAGTACACGTCACCACTGAGCTAAGTACACGTCACCACTCAAGCTAAGTACACGTCACCACTCAAAGCTAAGTACACGTCACCACTGAGCTAAGTACACGTCACCACTGAGCTAAGTACACGTCACCACTGAGCTAAGTACACGTCACCACTGAGCTAAGTACACGTCACCACTTATCCAACCTAAATTTGAAACTACCCAAAGTCCTAGCCTCAATAACCCAACTAGGTAGACTGTTCCACTCATCAACTACCCTATTTCCAAACCAATACTTTCCTATGTCCTTTCTAAATCTAAACTTATCTAATTTAAATCCATTACTGCGGGTTCTCTCTTGGAGAGACATCCTCAAGACCTTATTAATATCCCGTTTATTAATACCTATCTTCCACTTATACACTTCGATCAGGTCTCCCCTCATTCTTCGTCTAACAAGTGAATGTAACTTAAGAGTCTTCAATCTTTCTTTATAAGGAAGATTTCTAATGCTATGTATTAATTTAGTCATCCTACGCTGAATGTTTTCTAACGAATTTATGTCAATTCTGTAATATGGAGACCAGAACTGAGCTGCATAATCTAGGTGAGGCCTTACTAATGATGTATAAAGCTGCAGTATGACCTCTGGACTTCTGTTGCTTACACTTCTTGATATAAATCCCAGTAATCTATTTGCCTTATTACGTACGCTTAGGCATTGTTGTCTTGGTTTAAGGTTGCTGCTCACCATAACCCCCAAGTCCTTTTCGCAATCTGTATGGCTAAGTTCTACATCATTTAACTTATAAGTACTAGGGTTATGGGCACTCCCAAGCTTCAGAACCTTGCATTTATCTACATTGAACTGCATCTGCCACTTTTCTGACCAAGAATAGAGTTTGTTTAAATCCTCCTGAAGTTCTATAACATCTACGTTTGAATCAATTATCCTACCTATCTTTGTGTCATCGGCGAATTTGCTCATATCACTAGTAATTCCCTCATCAAGATCATTGATATATATTATAAACAACAACGGGCCCAAGACTGATCCCTGTGGAACGCCACTTGTTACAGATCCCCACTCGGATTTAACCCCATTTATGGACACTCTCTGCTTCCTGTCAGTGAGCCATGACTCGATCCACGAGAGCACTTTTCCCCCAATGCCATGAGCTGCCACGTTCTTTAACAGTCTATGGTGCGGAACTCTATCAAAAGCCTTACTAAAATCTAAGTAAATAATATCAAATTCTTTATCGTGGTCAACAGCCTCAAAAGCTTTACTGAAGAAAGTTAATAAATTAGTTAGACAAGACCGGCCTCTTGTGAATCCATGCTGAGTATCATTAATCAAGCTATGCTTATCGAGATGGCTTCTTATAATCTCAGCTATAATTGACTCTAGTAATTTGCCTACAATTGAGGTCAGGCTTATTGGGCGGTAATTTGACGGTAACGACTTTTCCCCTGTTTTAAAAATAGGAATTACATTAGCCATCTTCCACATATCAGACACTACACCTGTTTGAAGAGATAAATTAAAAATATTAGTTAATGGTTCACAGAGTTCCATTTTGCATTCCTTAAGAACTTTTGAAAAAACCTCATCAGGACCCGACGACTTATTTTGCATCAGTCTGTCTATCTGCTTCACAACCATTTCACTAGTGACTGTGATGTTACATAATTTATCTTCTTCTAGCCCACTATAAAAATTAATTACTGGAATATTGTTAGTGTCAGGTAAGATATATTGACCGTGCTTTTTGTAATAGGAATAAGAAGATGAGAGATAGAGTGTGCTTCCCTGGAGCTGGTGTTGGGGACATTGTCAACAGGCTGGATAATATCATGTCAGGTAATGGGAACAAGCCCATTATCTGTCTCAGTGCTGGTGGAAATGATATTGGGAAGGGTAGGAGAGAAGAGCTGCTAGATAAGTACAGGTCAGCTATAGATTTCATTAAGTCTAAAAGAGGGATCCCAATCATATGTAGCATCTTGCCTAGAAGGGGAGTAGGAAATGAATGGTTGTCTAGGGCAATTGGTGTAAATTGCTGGCTAGACAGATACTGCAAGGAACTTGCAATCCCATTCATTGACAACTGGAACAACTTTTATGGCAAACATGATATGTATGCAAGGGATGGGGTACATCTCTCTGGGGCAGGGGTGGTAGCACTTGCAGACTCGATTGAGAAGGCCATTGGTGAAATGCCTATGATTTTAAACTGATGGAAGATAGAGGTATGAGTGTGTGTGGGAAACAAGCAGGTTGCAACACTAGGGTTGGAAACAGTAGATGTATAAAAGGCATTCAGCATGAAGTTATAAATAAAGACAATAGATCAGGTCAGCAAACAAAGGGGGACAGCAGAGGGCAGCAAGGGACTAGCTCCCTTAAGGTTTACTATACTAATAGCAGGAGTGTAAGAAATAAGATAGATGAGCTAAGATTAATTGCAAGTGCAGGAAACATAGATATTATTGCTATAACAGAGACCTGGCTCAATCTGAAAGATAGAGAGATGCCCTCTGAATGTCACATACAAGGCTATAAATTATTCCACACTGACAGGGTCAACAGGAAAGGTGGTGGAGTAGCGATGTATGTCAGAGACAATTTAAATTGTTGTGTTAGACAAGATATTAAATTAGAAGCGTCAGCCACTGAATCTGTTTGGTTATAGCTTCTCGAGGGCCGAGAAAAACTAATTTTGGGTGTGATTTACAGGGCCCCAAATCTTGATAGGGAGTGCAGTAAACTTCTATGGGACGAAATTCGTAAGGCATCTACATACGAAAATGTTGTGCTAATGGGAGATTTCAACTATAGACAGATTGACTGGAGCAATTTGACAGGAAATTTAGAGTCAGGTGACTTTCTTGATACGATCCAGGATTGTTTTTTAAAACAGTTTGTGACAGAGCCAACTAGGGGAAATAACCTCCTTGACTTGGTTCTTGCCAGTAGAGAAACACTAATTAATAATCTTGAGGTTAATGATGAGCTTGGGGAAAGTGATCACAAATCACTCAGTTTTAATATATCATGGAATTCCCCTAATAATGGCAATCAAGTCTCCGTCCCTGACTTTCGCTTGGCTGATTTCATAGGACTGAAAAATTACTTAGGTGGGCTGAACTGGAATGACCTGACTAAGGGTCAGGTAGGTGGTGATGGTTGCCGATATGATGCTTTCCAGGGCATAGTTCTAGCTGCTCAGTCAAATTATGTTCCAAATAGGGAAATCAGATCAAACAAAAATGATCCTAAATGGATGAACAATAGATTAAAATATCTGATTGGTCAAAAGAGAGGCATATATAGGCAAATCAAAAGAGGAGAGGGGCAATTAAGAAATCGATATATTCAGTTAAAGAGAGAAATAAAAAAGGGAATTAGAAAAGCAAAAAGAGATTATGAGGTTAAAGTTGCAAGAGAATCGAAGACTAACCCAAAAGGATTCTTTCAGGTATACAGAAGTAAGATCACGGACAAGATAGGCCCACTCAAAAGTTCCTCGGGTCAGCTCACTAACAGTGATAAGGAAATGTGTAGAATTTTTAACACATACTTCCTCTCAGTTTTTACACAGGAGGATACCAGCGATATTCCAGTAATGATAAATTATGTAGAACAGGACGATAATAAACTGTGCACGATTAGGGTCACAAGTGACATGGTCCTTAGGCAAATAGATAAATTAAAACCTAACAAATCCCCAGGCCCTGATGAACTGTATGCAAGGGTTCTAAAGGAATGTAAAGAGGAGCTTAGCACACCTTTGGCTAATCTTTACAACATATCACTACAAACTGGCATGGTGCCAGATAAGTGGAAAATGGCAAATGTGATACCTATTTTCAAAACAGGTGACAGGTCCTTAGCTTCGAACTATAGACCAATAAGCCTAACCTCCATAGTGGGAAAATTTATGGAATCAATAATTGCCGAGGCAGTTCGTAGCCACCTTGAAAAGCATAAATTAATCAACGAATCTCAGCATGGTTTTACAAAGGGGCGTTCCTGCCTTACGAATTTATTAACTTTTTTCACTAAGGTATTTGAGGAGGTAGATCATGGTAATGAATGTGATATTGTGTATATGGACTTCAGTAAGGCTTTTGACAGGGTCCCACATCAGAGACTATTGAGGAAAATTAAAGCACATGGAATAGGAGGAGAAATTTTTTCCTGGATAGAGGCATGGTTGACAAATAGGCAGCAGAGAGTTTGCATAAATGGGGAGAATTCAGAGTGGGGAAGCGTCACGAGCGGTGTTCCACAGGGGTCAGTGTTGGGCCCCCTGCTGTTCACAATCTACATAAACGACATATATGAGGGCATAAAGAGCGACATCGGCAACTTTGCCGATGACACCAAAATAGGCCGTCGAATTCATTCTGACGAGGACATTCGAGCACTCCAGGAAGATTTGAATAGACTGATGCAGTGGTCGGAGAAGTGGCAGATGCAGTTTAATATAGACAAATGCAAAGTTCTAAATGTTGGACAGGACAATAACCATGCCACATATAAACTAAATAATGTAGATCTTAATATTACGGATTGCAAAAAAGATTTAGGAGTTCTGGTCAGCAGTAACCTGAAACCAAGACAACAGTGCATAAGTGTTCGCAATAAAGCTAATAGAATCCTTGGCTTCATATCAAGAAGCATAAATAATAGGAGTCCTCAGGTTGTTCTTCATCTCTATACATCCTTGGTTAGGCCTCATTTAGATTATGCTGCACAGTTTTGGTCACCGTATTACAGAATGGATATAAATTCTCTGGAAAATGTACAAAGGAGGATGACAAAGTTGATCCCATGTATCAGAAACCTTCCCTATGAGGATAGATTAAGGGCCCTGAATCTGCACTCTCTAGAAAGATGTAGAATTAGGGGGGATATGATTGAGGTGTATAAATGGAAGTCAGGAAAAAATAAAGGGGATGTAAATAGTGTGCTGAAAATATCTAGCCTAGACAGGACTCGCAGCAATGGTTTTAAGTTGGAAAAATTCAGATTCAGGAAGGATATAGGAAAGTACTGGTCTGGTAATAGAGTTGTGGATGAGTGGAACAAACTCCCGAGTACAGTTATAGAGGCCAGAACGTTGTGTAGCTTTGAAAATAGGTTGGATAAATACATGAGTAGATGTGGGTGGGTGTGAGTTAGACCTGATAGCTTGTGCTAACAGGTCGGTTGCCGTGTTCCTCCCTTAACTCAATGTGACCTGACCTGACTAGGTTGGGTGCATTGGCTTAAGCCGGTAGGGACTTGGACCTGCCTCGCATGGGCCAGTAGGCCTTCTGCAGTGTTCCTTCGTTCTTATGTTCTTATGTTCTTATATACCTAACTTGGCTATCCCCAACAACAACAATATTCTTACCTTCCTTGATGTCGTTCGTCGTGACGTTCCCAGTAGTCGACTCACATTCGTCGGGTAGCACTGAGAATGTATTAGATGTTTCTACAACAGTTTCCACGGTAGTCTCTTTCTTCTTCATCGTTTCTACTTTTCCATTCGTCTTCTTGATCGTCAACTTCGTTCCCTGCTGTCCAGCCATTGACCAGTTTCCCTTCTTGACCTGAGGACTCAAAACAGGAGGACTACTACGAATCTTCTTGTTTTCCTCGGTCAGTCGCCGAATCTCCACCTTCGCCAACCTCAATTCTTCCTTAAGCTGTTGGTAAAGTTGCTCGATGGAGGGCATCTTGCTTCAATTAGTAGAGAGCGCGCAAACAGGTCTTCACAGAGCTAAGTACACATGAGGTACTAGTGTTTATGTATAGCTCGAAGAACATCATATCCAATAACAAAATAGACGAACTGAGCATGAGCACTTTTAGAAAGCACACGGAAACGTCTCACTGTCTCTGTCTGTCTCTTCTTATCCGTGAAGTGTAGCCAGCAATTCTAGCAAAATTTTCTGAAGTCCTATCGTCCAGAAATGTCCCAACAACAGCGATCATTTCGGAATGTTGAGTGTTCACGAAAATGCGTGAGCTCTCCAACATTAGTAATGAAGCCTTTATATGTTTCCCGATAGGATACTAATAGACTGGCTCCTCATGATTGTGTCAGCTTGAGTTGATGGGTGCGTAGGATGGATAGGTAGGATATCGGGGCAACCGCTGAGCCCAGACAGTAGCTGGGTGGATGACGTGTAAGTGTGTTCACCAGTTCTGAGATCCTACTGATTTGTTTCGAGAACAAATCTCTAAAGAAGTGGTGATCCTGTCTGCCAAGTTTCTTTTTCTTACGACAGTGGTTTTCCTCTTCTCTCTCCCTTTCTCTATTTCTGTTTCTGTCTCTCTCCCCCTCTCTGTCTCTCTGTCTTTGTCTGTCTGTCTGTTTGTCTGTCTCTCTGTCTGTCTCTGTCTGTCTGTCTGTCTCTCTCTCTCTCTATCTCTGTCTGTCTGTCTGTCTGTCTGTCTCTGCCTCTGTCTCTCTCTCTCCAAACCAATTCCAATTATAAAATTGGGAAAATGAAAATGAACTTTAGAGAGTCCACATGAACCAGAAGCTTTCTCTCAGCTGAATGATCTATTTCGAAATGAGCAACTGGAACCTGCACATGCCAATTGTTACAAGGAATTTTGAAGGCAATGGAATGAGGCGTTATAAAGTTATAATTTAGAACCTCAGAAGAAGGAAAAAATATTAAGATCATGTAACCACTGTATGGTACCCTTCAGGGATATATAAATATGCTAGAGCCTCTTGAGAAAGGATGAATATCTGGAATTCATGAACCATAGGATAGGCTGAGCTTTTACAAAGGTAATACAATCATCTGAATTCCTGTTATTATTTTTCAGCAAAGGCGGGAGTAACTAACTATAGAACTGAGAGGCTTTATCTCTGTGACTGTCATTCAGATTAACCTATAAGACTGGTGCCCTGTCTGATGGTCATTCGGACTGCCCTCTGACAGAGATCAACGGCCATGTGTAGTGACCTATGAGAGAGAGCAACTGTTAAGAAGATTGCCCTTGAGGGTCATTAGAGTTTTCATAGAGACATTCAAGTGTTATCTGGATTAAACTATGTGAGAAATGCCCTATATGAGGCTCATCTCTAATGTTCGATGAGAGAGAAGCTCTATGTGGAGGTCATATGACCTGACCTATGATAGGAATGATCTGTGTGAGTCATCGTGACTGACCTATGAGAGCGATGCGTTGTGTGAGGGCCATTTGTACGTATTCATCTTCAGGAAGGATAGATCTGTCCAGACGAAACACTGCATGGTTGAATAGGTATTGCTGGTCCTTGTTAGGAGATGTCTGCAAGCAGAAGAGAAGTGTTTGTCAGAATTATTGAAGCTTATAAGTGGTTTTCACTATATAAATTTAAATGCTTTAAGCTATACGTATG
>NC_091361.1:610036-627536 GCF_038502225.1 Cherax quadricarinatus | reverse complement strand
GTGGGACTTTGCACACGAGTTATTTCTTGGGTACCACTGAAACGTGTTGTCAAATATTTTTGTTAGTAGGTTCGGGTTTGATGGGCCAGTAAGCCTGCTGCAGTTTTCCTTCTTTCATAAGAACATAAGAACATAAGAAAGGAGGAACACTGCAGTAGGCCTGTTGGCCCATACTAGGCAGGTCCTTTACAATTCATCCCACTAACAAAACATTTGCCCAACCCAATTTTCAATGCCACCCAAGAAACAAGCTCCGATGTGCAAGTCCCACTCAAATCCAACCCATCCCACTCATGTACTTATCCATCCTAAATTTGAAACTACCCAAAGTCCTAGCCTCAATAACCCAACTAGGTAGACTGTTCCACTCATCAACTACCCTATTTCCAAACCAATACTTTCCTATGTCCTTTCTAAATCTAAACTTATCTAATTTAAATCCATTACTGCGGGTTCTCTTTTGGAGAGATATCCTCAAGACCTTGTTAATATCCCCTTTATTAATACCTCTCTTCCACTTATACACTTCGATCAGGTCTCCCCTCATTCTTCGTCTAACAAGTGAATGTAACTTAAGAGACTTCAATCTTTCTTCATAAGGAAGATTTCTAATGCTATGTATTAATTTAGTCATCCTACGCTGAATGTTTTCTAACGAATTTATGTCCATTCTGTAATATGGAGACCAGAATTGAGCTGCATAATCTAGTTGAGGCCTTACTAATGATGTATAAAGCTGCAGTATGACCTCTGGACTTCTGTTGCTTACACTTCTTGATATAAATCCCAGTAATCTATTTGCCTTATTACGTACGCTTAGGCATTGCTGTCTTGGTTTAAGGTTGCTGCTTACCATAACCCCCAAGTCCTTTTCGCAATCTGTATGGCTAAGTTCTACATTATTTAACTTATAAGTGCTAGGGTTATAGACACTCCCGAGCTTCAGAACCTTGCATTTATCTACATTGAACGGCATCTGCCACTTTTCTGACCAAGAGTAGAGTTTGTCTAAATCCTCCTGAAGTTCCCTAACATCAACGTTTGAATCAATTATCCTACCTATCTTCGTGTCATCGGCGAATTTGCTCATATCACTAGCAATTCCTTCATCAAGATCATTGATATATATTATAAACAACAACGGGCCCAAGACTGATCCCTGTGGAACGCCACTTGTTACTGATCCCCACTCGGATTTAACCCATTTATGGACACTCTCTGCTTCCTGTCTGTGAGCCATGACTCGATCCACGAGAGCACCCTTCCCCCAATGCCATGAGCTGCTACTTTCTTCAACAGTCTTTGGTGCGGAACTCTATCAAATGCCTTACTAAAATCTAAGTAAACAATATCAAATTCTTTATCGTGGTCAACAGCCTCAAAAGCTTTACTGAAGAAAGTTAATAAATTAGTTAGACAAGACCGGCCTCTAGTGAATCCATGCTGAGTATCATTAATCAAGCTATGCTTATCGAGATGGCTTCTTATAATCTCAGCTATAATTGACTCTAGCAACTTGCCTACAATTGAGGTCAGGCTTATTGGGCGGTAATTTGACGGTAACGACTTGTCCCCTGTTTTAAAAATAGGAATTACATTAGCCATCTTCCACATATCAGACACTACACCTGTTTGAAGAGATAAATTAAAAATATTAGTTAATGGTTCACAGACTTCCATTTTGCATTCCTTAAGAACCCTTGAAAAAACTTCATCAGGACCCGGTGACTTATTTTGCTTCAGTCGGTCTATCTGCTTCACAGCCATTTCACTAGTGACTGTGATGTTACATAATTTATCTTCTTCTGATCCACTATAAAAATTAATTACCGGAATATTATTAGTGTCTTCCTGTGTAAAAACCGAGAGAAATAATTATTTAAAATCGAGCACATTTCATTCTCTTTGTCAGTAAGATGCCCATAGTTATTTTTAAGGGGACCTATCTTATCTCTGACTTTTGTTCTATATACCTGGAAAAAACTTTTTGGATTAGTTTTAGAATCCCTAGCAACTTTAATTTCATAGTCCCTTTTAGCTTTTCTTATCCCCTTTTTAATGTCCCTCTTAATGTCAATATACTGATTCATAAGATGACCCTCGCCTCTTTTGATACGCCTATAAATTCCTTTCTTATGCCCTAGTAGATATTTCAGCCTATTATTCATCCATTTAGGGTCATTTCTATTTGATCTAATTTCCTTATAAGGGATAAACGTTCTTTGAGCAGCATGTATTGTGTTCAGAAAACTGTCATATTGATAGCTCTCTTCGTTACCCCCCAGTCAACAGATGATAAGTGTTCTCTAAGCCCATCGTAATCTGCTAAGCGAAAATCTGGGACTGTTACTGAGTTATCCCTACTATCATACTTCCATTCAATTCTAAATGTAATTGATTTGTGGTCGCTAGCACCCAGTTCCTCTGAAACTTCTAAATTATTAACAAGGGATTCATTGTTTGCCAGAACTAAGTCAAGCAGGTTATTTCCCCTTGTAGGTTCTGTCACAAACTGCTTCAAAAAACAATCCTGAACTACTTCTAAGAAATCGTATGATTCTAAATTCCCAGTCAAGGAATTCCAATCAATATGACTAAAGTTAAAGTCTCCTAGAATTACTACATTATCGTGCCTTGTGGCCCTAACAATTTCCTCCCATAGTAGTCTCCCTTGGTCCCTATCTAAATTTGGGGGACGGTATATCACACCTAAAATTAATTTTTCATGCCCCTCTGAAAATTCTATCCAAACAGACTCTGTGTGTGTTACTTCAGACTTAATATCCGTTTTTATGCAACAGTTCAAGCGATCTCGGACATACAATGCCACCCCACCCCCCCTTCCCGATACTTCTATCTACTTGGAGCAATTTAAAACCCTGAATGTGACATTCTGCAGGCATGTCCCGACTTTTTGAATTAAACCACGTCTCAGTAATGGCAAATACATCTATGTTACCTGCACTAGCAACTAGTCTCAACTCGTCCATCTTATTCCTAGCACTGCGACTATTTGTGTAATAATTTTTTAATGACCCTCCCCTCTCTTTACCCTTCCTGCTCCTTTCTATTATTCCACTAAACCTATTACTGTCCTTGTCAATTAGTGCCACTGTCTTTCCAATATCCACCTCATTTTGCCTATTACTAGTTCTAGTACTCATGTTACTACCCTGTGACTTAATAGTTTTCCCACCAAAACCCATACCACTAACTATTCTTAGTTTAAAGACCCAACAGCTCCCTCCACTGCGTTGGCCAGTGCTCCCACCCCACACCTAGATAAGTGAACCCCATCCCTGGCATACATGTCATTTCTGCCATAGAAGAGGTCCCAGTTGTCAATGAATGTTACCGCATTTTCCTTGCAGTATTTGTCTAGCCAGCAATTGACACCAATAGCTCTGGACAACCATTCATTTCCAACTCCTCTCCTTGACAAAATGCCACATATGACAGGTTTCCCACCCTTCCTCCTAATTATCTCTATTGCTGACCTATACCTGCTAATCAGGTCCTCACTCCTACGTCTGCCAACATCGTTGCCTCCAGCACTGAGACAGATAATAGGATTGCTCCCATTACCTCTCATGATGTTATCCAGACGGCTAACAATATCCTTCATCCCAGCCCCAGGAAAATACACTCTCTGCCTCCTACTCCTATCCTTCAAGCAGAATGCCCTATCCATGTACCTAATCTGGCTATCCCCAACAACAACAATGTTTTTACCTTCCTTGGCGTCGTCCGTCGTGATGCTCCGAGTAGTCGACTCACATTCGCCAGGTAGCATAACACCACTTGTAGAATTCGTCAAGACGTTCTCGATGGTCTTCGTTGGGGTTTCTAGGGATGTCTTACTCACGTCTGCCAATGCTTCTTTGGTGCTCGTTGTGGCATTCCCAGTAGAACACTCACATTCGTCAGGTAGCACCGAGAATGAGTTGGAAGTTTCCACGGTAGTCTTCTGGTTTCTCGTTGTTTCTGCCTCTCCAACCGTTTTCTTGATCTTCAGCTTGGTTCCATGTTGCCCGGCCACTGACCAAGCTCCCCTCTTAACCTGGGGACTCACAACAGAAGGATTACTACGAATCCTCTTGTTCTCCTCCGTTAATCGCCGTATCTCCATCTTAGCAACTCTGAGCTCTTCTCTCAGCTGCTGGTAAAGTTGCTCAAGAGAGGGCATCCTGGAACAGATTCACAGAGAGCACACAAACAGGTCTTCACAGTTTAGATGATTACAACTATCACACATTGGAACTTATAGGTGATTGCAACTTTCATGCATAGAGACGTTTTATGTGAGTCGAATTAAACAACTGTACAACATCTGAGCATTTTCATTTTGTTGACATTTCGCCGACCATTGGCTTTATTAATGCAGTACGAATAGGTAGGTAAGCAGTACCAAGAGCGGGAATTGAACTCGTGGCGATTGCGTCGTAAAACTAAAGGCCAGCAACATTGTCATTACGTTTTCTTGAGTCAGGTAGATAAGGTAATCAGTCCCTCATACTAGGAGCAGGTGTTTTGTAGCCTAGTCTTGATGAATGTAAAGCACAGGCAGTAAGACGTGGGTTTATGTACTAGAGTCAGATGTTAGGCCTCACTTGGATTATGCCGTTCAGTTTTGGTCTTACTGCAGGATG
Organism: Cherax quadricarinatus; assembly: GCF_038502225.1. Taxonomy (NCBI): domain Eukaryota; kingdom Metazoa; phylum Arthropoda; class Malacostraca; order Decapoda; family Parastacidae; genus Cherax; species Cherax quadricarinatus. Next base: position 622,887 of record NC_091361.1, on the reverse strand, counting down.
GATATAAATTCATTGGAGAACCTAGAGAAGGATGATTCACTGTATATGAAATCTCCCGTATGAAGACATACTTAGAGCCTTGAATCTTCACTCTCTTGAGAGACGTAGAATGAGATCATCGAAATGTATAAATGGATGATAGCTAAAACAGAGGTGATATTAATAAAATACTGAGGATATCGAATCAGGTAAGAACCAGAAATAAAGGATTAAATATACACAAATTTAGATTTCGAAAAGACACAGGTAAGTAATTGTTTTCAAACAGAGTTGTCGATGCGTGGAACATTCTTCCTAGTAGGGTGATCAAGGCTTTATAAATAGATTGAACAAATATATGAGTGGGAGGGGCTGGGTTTGATTGGTGTCGTGGGTAAGGGAGTAAACTTTTTGGGTAGCTTTGGAAAGGGGTGGTTTTGATAAGAATCTGCCTTGTATGGGCCAGCATGCCTTCTGCAGTGTTCCACCATTTTTATGTTCTTATGAAAGCATTGTCAATAGTAGGGGGGATTCCCCAGTGGAAGTAGGTTATGCTATATAGGTGGTCAGCTGTGTAAGTAGTTGCGGAGATGTTCTATGTACCAACATTCCATGATGTTGTTGTGTCTGTCAAAGTGCATGTCAGCTGGAGAAGCGTTTACTGAATAAAGATAACCAGATGTTGCACAGGTGTCTAATTCTTCATCTTGTCAGTATTATTTATCATTATATTCATTTTATGTTATGAGTCGCCCAGGATAACCCAAGAAAGGTGTTCGGTGTGAATACTCGTCACTGTGGTGCTACATACAGGAGACATTAAGGCTTCTAAGAATATTTAGGATCGCAGGAGAACAGCCACTGTCGTAATATTTAGGATGTGTAAAAAAGCCTCTGTATCAAACAGCATAATTAAATATCATGGGGATATTCAGGATATTGTCGTCAAGGAATATCCGGGATATTTGGCGTTAAGAAATAAAGGGAATACTAAGGAAGATTCAAGATATTGTGTGAAAAGGAATACTCAGGTTACCAAGGAATATTCAGGATATTCAGTGAGAGGGAATATTTAAGATTTCTTTAGGCAGTATATAAGAATATTTGAAGGGAATCATCTGAATATTATGTGGAACCTTCTCGGACGTATGGTAGTTTAAGATGGTAGTTTAAGATGGTAGTTTAAGATGGTAGTTTAAGATGGCGATGAGCAAATCTGATTCTTATATTAATACAAAGTTTTACATAAAACCTGAGAGTTTTGGTGTAGGAAATAAGACATCATAATTGCACTAGACTAATTGATAGTGATTAGTTGCTGCTTTGGGTTGACTGTCAATTTGGCTGATATATGAGAATAATTGGGATGTTGGTTTCTATGGGATTTTGGAATTCTTCTCTTGATCGGCTTTAAAATGGTCATCGTGTTATTTTTATCTTTAAGAAATGTTTGCATTCTTATTGTGCTACGAAGATGTTAATTTGCTATTTTTTGTTTATTGTTAGGCTGTGCATACCTGTTTTTGTCAGATTTTTATACAAAAAAAAAAAAAAAAAAATCCTACTAGATTCTGAAACTTTAATAACTAGAAAATAATTATGATAAGAATACAAAAAATGTTTATGACTTATGTTTTGTCATATTTAACTTAAAGTAACAACTCATTATTATCCTTAGAGAATTACAGAGTTTAAAAACTGAGTGACTTAACTATTTTGATGCTTGTATAAGTTTGACAAATGAAGTTGTGAAGGCTTCATGAATATATTGAAACAAAACACAAATTCATGGATTTCTAGTGAGACTTAGTTATATGTCATGTTTCTCCAAGTTGAACTGCAGCTCCAGCACCTCTGTTATGTACACTATTAGTGGTACAACTACTATTTCTCTTGCATTCATTTCAGGGAACTGTGGGTTATAGGACTGGTATAGTGAGACGATACATCTCTCTGTCTCTCTCTCTGTCTCTCTGTCTGTCTGTCTGTCTGTCTCTCTCTCTCTCTCTCTCTGTCTCTCTCTCTGTCTCTCTGTCTGTCTGTCTGTCTGTCTCTCTCTCTCTCTCTCTCTGTCTCTCTAGGATCGCTGAGTGACTAGAAGACTTTAACTAATATACTTTTTATCTGTTTCAGATTGAATGTTGAACAGTGTAAAAAAGAGAAATGTTCATTGTCCTTAACAGTGTTATTGTTAGTGTATTTTTCTGCAACATTTCTCGTGGCTGCTAAATAATAAGTTTTCTGTTCCAGGCATTTTAATTTAAATGTAAATAGAAAACTCATATGTTATTAACCTTCAGTTTTTCATATTGTGAGTAGCCATAGCTAATACTAAGGTCGTAGTCCATATCAATCATTTCCCTGACAGTCTGAGGCAATTTCTCTATACGAGGAAGGGAGAGGAATGCTGTCAGGTTGCCAGTGTAGGTTGCCACCAGAACAATGACTACCAGCCAAGTTGATGTCAGTACCAGTCTAGCAGCTGTGTTCTCTGGCAGCTGCTTACAACCTGGAAAATAATCGCAGACTGTTATTCACTTATCAACATCTGTTGGAATATATAGTTTACCTCAGAAATAAAGTACAAATCAACAATGTCATTCTGAATGTCATCAAGCAAAATTTTACTTGAAAATTTAATGTATCTAAAATACTTCAAATTAGTATTAATCGAAAGTTTAATAAAAACAGCAAAATGCATCGTAAAAAAACCGTATTTTATGAAACAAAAATACAGTAAAAATGACTAAGTTTTCCATTTTTTTTATTTTATTTAAAACAATGCATTACAATATATAAATAAATAAAATATCACATGAACCCAGCTATTAAGATATAATGACCTACCATCACCCTAACCGCACCACACGCACACCCTCGTGTGGGCACTCTCCACCTCACACATTACCCAACCATTGACACCTGAACACGCTGTAAACCAGGACAGATATGTACATATTTATATACAAATAACAATGTCAAACACCTCCATGACTGAGTAAACTGCGATCTCTGGACCGCATAAACCTTTATCACTATTCAATGACAGGTTTGACCATAACAATAAAAACATTACACAGTATTATATGCATAGCACACATGAATAAGCTATAATGGGTGACAACACCCACTATGCCTAAATCTCCGAACACAAGAGGGGTGGGAACCTCCCCCCCGCTTTTGCTGCACTCTAACCCCACCTAACAGAAATACAATACAATACATGACAAAAGTCTCACTTTTATATACAAGAACCTTGTAACAACTTCCACAGAGTGGTCTTCAGGTCTCTTTGCACACTAACATTATCCATGATTATGTATCTTAACGTGACAATCAAGACTTTGCCACCAACACAATGTACATTGACACAGAAATAGTATGTATCAGTTAAGGTGACCTACCAATCACGACTATTACTCCCACACTATCGGGCTGGCTCTCCCCCCCCCCCCCCACCAAATGCTATTCGCCCCTATCCATCTACTCCCTAACGAACATTGGAAAGCAATAATACAAAAAGAAATTAGGCATCTTATGACAGTGGTATATCACTTGTATACTCAATTTACAATTGACAGTTTTACGAAGGAAATATTCAGTTCAGTGTCCTTACAGTCCAAACAGTGCCATCTACACATGTTCTCTTCCCCACATACCCACATACACATCACCCACTCACTCCCAGGAGGCTAACCCGTTTCAACCCCTGACTACCCCACCCCTTATGCAGCGACTAACCTACCCACGCTCGTTCCCTTCCCTGCTCACAAATCCAATAAAATCCCTAATGTTAGTTCTCTGTTACCCTCCGAAAAAGCCTTCTGCCACCTATTCCCGTAAATTTCCCTGTTGCGACACCACGTTGCCGCTAAAACTCGCCGCCTCACCTCGCAAACCCCCCCGCGCCTGCATACCCCACGAGATATATACACGTAGTCAACGATGATGTAGGCGAAAGCCCTAATGACGCCCACCTCCATTCCTCCCACATCTAGACTGAGCACCCTCAGCACCGACACCCCATGTCCTCCCACCCTCCTAACCAGTCTACACATCCAATCCCGGACGTTCCCCAAAACCCTCACAAAAATATACTACATGATACGCCGTCTTTTCCTCACCGCAGATTCCACACATCCTTCCCTCTATGAACCGTTGATTCTGAAGTACTGCCCCCGTCGGCAGAATGCCGTGCAGAAACCGATACATCACCTCATGCGCCCTGGGCCGTAACCTCTACTAAAACAGCGCCATATATTTCCCCACGCATACATTGGGAAAATCCCCTCAACCAGCCAAAGACTCTACCCGCAAGCAACCTACACAAGGCACCTATTCTGATCTCCGGTTTCCATGCTAACACCAAACCCTGGAGTACAGTCTCACACTCGCGCAATTCCACGCCACCATACAAATGTCTCAATCTGGCATACACCCTATCCAACTGTCCCCCACACAATCCCACACACAGCACTCTGAATAAAAACACATTTAACTCCTCTTTTCAGATCTAACAGCCCCAACCCACCCTGATGCACAGGTAACATCACCTCTTTCTGTAACCAGTTGCAACCCAATCTCCACAAGAACTGGAACACCCTCTGAAGTATGTCTGAAATCGCCGTCCATGTTAATGGGAACACGGCCGCCACGTACCACACCTTGCTGTACAATAATACATTAATTACGATTGCCCTTTGTACGAGAGTGAGGTGGTACAGTCGCAGCGCCCCTTGGCGACCCTGGATGCCTTCCACCATCCTATTTGACTTTGCCTCTCTCCCGACCCCTTAAGTCATCGGCATATATAATAACACATATTTTCAGAGTCCCGGCCTGCCTTCGCACTATGTTACATCCCCACTCTATTCTCCTTACCCAAGCTCCCAACCCCATGATCATTGACTTCTCCAAGTTAACTTTCATACCTGTTGCACCCCCGAACAAGTGCACTGCCTCCTCTGGTTCCCCCATCCTCGTCTCCTCCCGCACCAGGACAGTTGTGTCATCCACATAACCGATTAAACCAGGCCAAGTCCTCCCCACTCCTACCCGTACCCCCACACAAATGCAGTTCTCTACCATTCGGTAAAAGGGGTCCTGCACACACGCAAACAAGGGTTGTGACATTGGACACCCCTGCTTAAGACCCTTCCCCATGACAATCGCCTCCCCCCAGCATCCGTTGATCTGTAACCCTCGCCCATGCACCCCTGTACAGCGGTTCAACCCATGTTACGATTTCGTCTCCAAAACCCTGACACTGAAGTATTGCACTCAACGCTTCTCTTTCCACCCTATCATATGCCCCCTGCCAATCCAAAGCTAACAGTCCCCCTCCCCTCCCCTCCCCCCAATCTTTCACGAAACCTTTGACGATCCCATGCCCTGTAATCATTGACCTACCTGGCAATCCGTATTGGTTCCCGAAAACAACCCTCCTTACTACGCACTTAAACCTGTTACCCAAGGCCTTCACAAATAACTTGTAATCTGCGCATAGCAACGGAATGGCACAGTAACCCCTTCGGGACCAGCGCCACCACTGCCGTTGCCTGCTTCTCCCCCAATTCGCCCCCCTCCATCATCAAATTCATCAGTCGAACCAAAAAGCTCCTCAGCAACTCCCAATGCTGCAGATAAAACTCACATGGGAGCCCATCGATACCTGGTGCTTTCCCCTTACGCATCTTGCTTAATGCCCTCCATATTTCCTCCTCTGTGATGACCCCACCCAATGCCTCCCAATCTCCCCTCCCCAGTTTACATGGCACATAACCATGCACTTGCTCTAAAGCCTCTCCCTCCACCCCACAACTGTTCCAATACGCTTCGTACCACCTATCTGCATACGCACTCATACCTGTCATAGTCCTTAACAGCTGACCCTCTCGATAATCCACCATCGATGACTGGACTGCCAAGCACGGGATAGCAGTGACCTGCTGCTGCTTTTTCTGTCTGCACAACATGCATGCCGATGGCCGATCACCCCATAACACCTATTCCATTCTTCCCTGCACCCTTACCACCACAAACCTCTCCTCCTGCACTACCCGTATACTCTCCTTCACAGCATCAATGTCATCTACAGGATTAAGTTCCCACCACCGCACCCCGTACATAACAATCCCGTAACCTGTCCTCCAAGTAACTGATTAAACCATACTTCAATTGAGATATGTGCTTCTCTTCCCACACATAAAATTTCCTGATTCTTTCTTTTGCTACACCATCCCACCATTTCACCACATCTCCCACCCCCCTCCCTTCCACACTAAACTGTTCCCATAGTGCTTCAAATCCCTCCGACCCCTCCTAGTCTGCTAGCATGCTCGTGTTCAGCTTCCAATAACTCCTAGACCTTCCCGCCAAAGACTCCCACCCCCGTCCACCACTACCACCCTATGATCCAAATAAGCGACTGCTACGGAGCGAAAAGACTCAATGGTGATCCTCTGGGAGAGATATATTCTATCCAACCTAGCCACATACCTTTTCCTCTCTACCTCCCATAACCCCCCTGAAAAGCATCCCACAACTGGACACCCCTTAATAGTTCACCTAGAACTGTCGACACGTAACACGGCCCCTTTGGTTCCACATCTGCCCTCCATATGATGAAGTTCCAGTCCCCTTCTATTATGCCCACAGATGGCAAGGTATGCAACAAAAACACTAAATCTTCACGCACAAAAGCTGTCTTCACTTGCACATTATTTTCCGCCGGTGCATACACACACACAAACGACACTCTCTTCCCCATCCAGCAACCATCCACTCGCAAGACCCTCCCCCTGCCCACTCCCTCACGCCTCTGCAATACAAATGGAGTCGCCTCCTGGATCAAGACACCCACTTCACCTTTCAAACGGGCTGATGGCTGCACTACCACCTGATATCCTTCCACCTCCAACATAAGACCATCCCTGAAATTGTGTTCTTGAAGAAACACCATATCCACCCTATATTTGGTCAAAAACATTCGAGACCACTCTCTCTTCACATTGTTACACAACCCATAAACATTTACTGTCATACAGGGGAGGCCTTCTTAATGCTTCCAATCCCACCTCCTGTCAACACTTTTCCCATCCCCACCAGGGCTTGGGGCTCCCTTTTGCTTCATCTCACTGCTTTCCTGACCAACTCTCCCCCCCCCTCCTTCTGGTGTTGCCAGCTTTGGCCGCCACAGCAAGTCACTCGCCTCCACTGCTGCTTGTCTTTTCTGAACAGCTTTAGTTTGTGTGGTTTCTGGAGAATCACTAATTTTATTTTCAACATTATGTAATTCTAACGGCACTAGTTCATTTTTTGTCCACTTATTCACCACACCTTTTCTCAAAACATCAACTGTCCTGATGATTCCATTTGCAGCATGATATATGGTCACAATTTTTCCAAGTGGTCATTGGGACCTCGGACCATCATTGTCAATAATCACTATGTCACCAGTTCTTAAGGACTTACGATTTTCAGGAACACCAGCTCCGTAGAAGTGTTCTCTCAATGAGGTGAGATAGTCTTCTCGCCAAATTTTCTCCCAACGTTCATTCACTTTATTAAGATGTTTGAATTTACGTCTGAGTTGCTCAGGTTCGAAATAAGTAGGATCCTCTATGATTTCTTTATCATTCATGGGAGGAACAGGTTCGAGCCTTCTGCCATGGAGTAAATAAGATGGACTTAACACTTCTAAATTGTCCAGATCATCGGTAACATAAGTTAGAGGCCTGTTGTTGATTCTATTTTTTATTTCAGTCGCAACTGTACGGAAATCTTCTAAATCGATTCTCTGACGATGAAGAGTCTTCCTTAAACAACGTTTTACAATGCCGATCATTTTTTCATAAAATCCGCCGTGGCATGGAGATTTAGGAGGAATGTATCTCCAACGACAACTGCTTTGATTCAGCATCTGTCGTACTTCCTGGTTGATCAAAGATCTTGCTTATATAAGCAGCACCAGCAACAAAGTTCGTTGCATTATCTGAAATCATCAGTCTGGGATATGCCCTTCTGGCTGCAAACCTTCTGAATAATTTGATAAAGGCTTCAGCAGACATGTCAGTGGCTACTTCTAGATGTACTGCTCTAGTTGTAGCACAAGTGAACACACAGATGTACACCTTCATGGGAACTTTGTCAACTGTTTTGGTTAAAATTATTGGTCCAGTGTAATCTACACCTGTCACCTCAAATGGAGTGACATGACAAACTCTTTCAGAGGGATATGGAGGTGGACCTGGATACTGACATACTTGCACATAGTAGTGTCGACAAGTAATACAGTCCTTTATTTGTTTTTTCACACTTTGTCGACCTTGAGGTATCCAGTAGGATTGTCGTATATGACAAAGTGAGTCAGCTACCCCACCATGTAACACGTTACCGTGGGCGTTTTGCACAATCATTTTTGTTAGCCAATGAGTCATAGGGATCAATATTGGATGTATGGCTTCTTTAGGTAGTGAAGAATTCTTCCTCGACATCTAATAATCTTTTCTGAGTCGAGATAAAGTCCTAAAGAATTAATCATAACAGGTTTCTTTGGGGATTTATCTTTTGTTTCTAGAAATTTATATTCTGTAGAGAAAACATCTTTCTGTATTAGTTTCACCCAGTATTTAATGGGTTCAAGATATTCATAATCAGGTTTTATTCCTTTAATGAATTTAAAGACAAGAGCTGTAACTCTTAAGAGTTTACCCAAAGATGAGTATTTAGATCCATCAATGACTATTTCTGTTGTGTCTGCAGTATTTACACAACTTGTTTCTGCTGTGTTCAAGCAGCCTGTTTCTTCTGGCATAATGTGAGCTTTTTGCTGAAGCCAGTTATTTTCATTAGAGAGCCAGTTCGGTCCGTGGAGCCATAATTTATTATCCACTAATTTCTTGAGTGGGACACCATGTGACAACATGTCAGCTGGATTCTCTTGGGTAGAGACGTGGAGAAAGAGATAATCTCTCTGCATCTCTTTTATTTCTGCTACTCTGTTCTGTACATAGACCAACTTACTCTTATTATTTCTTAACCACTGGAGAACTGCTTCATTATCACTCCAGATCACGGTTTTTTCAATAGTGAGATGATCAAGTACTTTGTTAAGATAGACAGCTAGTTTTGTACCTACATAGAGTGCTGTCAGTTCCAATTGTGGTACTGTTCTGACCTTCAAGGGTGCTACCCTGGCCTTTGAAGTAATTAGTGTACTTCCTTTATCACTAGTCATGTAAGCTACAGCGCCATAACCTCTGGTTGACGCATCACAGAACACGTGTAATGTGTACTTGTTTCCCTCTTGACCTGTTTGTCTGGGAAATTTAATTTAATGAAGTTGTTTAAACTCCTTGGATATTTCATCCCATGCTTGACTCATTTCTAGAGGCAAGTTCTCATCCCATCCAATTTTGAGCTTCCATGCATCTTGCATAAGCATTTTACCTTTTATGGTAATCGGTGAGACGAGTCCTAGAGGATCAAAACATTGAGATACCTCTGACAGTAAACTACGTTTGGTGAGTGTACTGCATGATTTATTGTTTATCCTTTTGAGACTCAAAGTATCTTTCTGTGTGTTCCAATTAAGTCCCAGCATATTGTTGCAATCAGGAATTTCAGTTTCAGGGAAATCTTCTTTGATAAGTTCCCTTAATTGCTTTGAATTAGTATGCCACATCCTTAGAGGCATATTTGCTTCTTTCATCTCCTTGCTAGCTTCTCTGTATAAGGATTTCAAATCCTCTTCTTTATTCGCAGTACCTTGAGGATTGTCCACATACAAACTTTTCTTTAAGATTTCTTTGAAGGGACTTTCTGATTTCTTCAAATGTGTATTTAGAGTAACTTCTAGTAATAATGGAGAGGATGTTGCACCAAACAATACTGATTTGAAACGATAAGTTTTCACAGGACTTTGAATATCATGTGAATTTTCAGCCCGCAAGAATCGAGTATAATCTCTATTTCATGTAGCCCTACTCTTAAAAAACTTTGGAAATATCAGCCGTGTAGGCATATGGGTTTGTGTGAAATTTCATAAGCACGTCTCAAAGCTTCTCAGTTAGTGAGGGTCCGGTCATCAGACAGTCATTAAGACTTGCTACATCTTTATTTGCACGTGAGCTGCAATTATATACAACACGTAGTGGAGTGGTTTCAGAATCTTTTCTGACTCCATGGTGCGGGAGATAATGAGCATCTGTCTTCAACTTATCTTCGACTACTTCCTCAATGAATTTATTGTCCAACTGTTCTTGTATGATATTATCATAGATAGTCAGTAGCTCTGGATTCTTCCTGAGCTCATATATTTGTGCTTTCATTTGTCCGAAAGCCATGCGATAATTGCTAGGCAGATGTGGTGGATTTAATTTCCATGGAAACCTAACCCAATACTGTCCATCTTCATATTTGACAGTGTCCAAATATTGGTTATAAGTCTGAGACTCTTGTGGGCTTGGTTTATTTACATCAATACTTATCGCATCTAAATCCCACAACTTATCAACTGGTTCATTCATTTCTTCCAGTAATGATAATTTTTTGCTGTGGTACATGATCAGCGGTTATTCTCGTAACTAGTACATTTTCCACTGAATCAATATCAGCTTCTTTCCCACTTTGAGAGGGAATGGGACCACATATCATGTGGCCTCCTGCTGTTTTCAGCAAGTGAACATCATGCTTACTTTATTTTGCACAAAACAGCGATAATAATCACTTCCAATGATTACAACAATTGGACTAATAGTGTCCGTCTGTATGTCAGGACAGGCTAACTTGACCTTAGCTGCTTTCAGTGCTGCAACTGTTTCTTTTAATCCTTGGATCTGCACAGACTTAGGCAAATCATCTACTACCACAGCTTCTACTGTCTTTTTCCTGTTTCCTAGACCAACAGTGATTCTGGCTAGGTCATATGTCTGTTTACCAGAATTGTGGAAAAACCCAGCTATATTTAACTGCACTTTGGCATAAGGTTGTTTATTCAGTTTCTGCAACACTGTTCTTCTTATGAAGGACATTTGTGAGCCTTGATCAAATAGTGTTAGCACATTGGTTTTGTGTAATTTATTAGATAACTCAACTCGAGCTATCGGGAGAGCAGTTGCTTTAAACTTATCTCTCACATTTAATGTTGTTGCTTGTTGACTTCCTGATTTTGTGGAAGTCTTCTGTTGTTCAGCAAAAGTATTTGGGCATAATGCTGTATGATGCATACCCTTGCATTTAAAACACTTCTTCAGTGAGCATTTTCCTCCCTTGTGTTCACCTAAACACTTGATGCACCTTTTCAGCTGATGAACACGTTGTTTACGTGCCTCCATTGTTGTGTATTGAATACAATACTGTGCCCAATGTGTTCCGTCACAAAGTACACATTTTGGAGTACGTTTATGTGTGACAATCTGTTTACTGTCTGTTGTATTCATAGCTTGATAAATGCCTATATGGGATTTCCCATTATGTGGTTGAGTGGGAGTAGATATACTCTTTTTATACTGAGTTGAAGGTTTATTAGCCACAGGATTTGTGGATTTTTCATCTTGTCTCGTTGCTTGCATGCATGAAACTATTGTTTGTAAACCATTGCTAATTTCATCACAAGTGAAATAGCTCTTATTGAACATAATTTTTAATCGTTCAATAGTTTATGGTGACAGCTTATCCTGTACAATATCACTGAAAAACCAATCACATTGTCTTAGGTCATATTTAGCACCCAGATATCTGAGGCTATTGTCTAATGTGATTCTAAATGCCTGTAAGTCTGAAAAAACAATGTTTGGGTGGCTTCAAGCTTGATATTAAGACTGCATATCTAACTCTGGCCTTGTCAGCATCAAAGTAATTGTCTGCTAAGACACGTAAGGCTATTTGATAATTGCCTTTAACCACCGGAAATGACTTAATCAGTTCATAGGGTTCTCCCTTCACAAGACACTTAAGATAATTGAACTTGGCAATCTCATCTATGTCAGTTCGTGAATTTACTATGGATTGAAAACCACTAATGAATTCTTCATAATTATGACCTTGGAAAATAAGTAATGACAAGGTAGGTAAGCTTGGTAATGGTACACTTGTTGTTGTTACAGGTGTAGCAGGTGTTTGACCACTAGTTACAGTAGGTCTCTGTGACAAAGTTTTGCGGCAGATAGCCTGTACTCCTGTCCACTTTAATTGTTGATTAATAAAAGTATCCAAAACATTTTTAATTTTATCCTCAGATGGGTCTGATACAAGAAATTCCTTTTCATAATTTATATAGTCTGAATTAATTATTTCCAGACGTTGTTTAAGTAATTAAAATTTTACCTCAAGATCATCAAAATCTATGTTTGTATCTTAAATTAATCCTATACAGACTGAAATTAGATTTTTCTAATTGTGTAATCTTAGTCTGTAAAGATTGAAACTGCACTTTCAAACAAGCCATTTTAATGGTATACTGAAAATTCTAGCACCACATTTGGAGAAATTTTCTCCAGGAGGGGGGTATCAGCCCCCTTCAGCCCCTTCAGCCCCTTTCAGCCCTGAGGGGCCCTGCCCTCTCAGAAGGGGCAAGCATCTTGTTTGCTGCTACAACAAGTAATTGATCCCAGATGCAGTACGAGTATACGACGTGGTCAAGCGACCGACACTCCTTGCAAAGTCCAGTGTTGCAAAGTGTAGTTTAATAAGAGACAGTCCATCTCTTACCTTAGCAGGACAATTAAGGAAAATCCTGCTCCCACTTTATTACCATGGTAAAGATAGTGTACATTGTTGTTTATGCTTAAGACAGCATTAATCAAACATTCTGCTTTGCTTCATGGAGGAAGTGGCAAGGAAGAAAAAGTACTAGGTCAGCTTTTCCTTCA
>NC_091361.1:602536-605036 GCF_038502225.1 Cherax quadricarinatus | reverse complement strand
CAGTAATTACTGCCAAAGGTGGTCCTACACCATATTAAAATAAATTTGTTTAAAATTTCAATGTGTTTCCATTATTTTGTCCAATCCAATATATATATATATATATATATATATATATATATATATATATATATATATATATATATATATATATATATATATATATATATATATATATATATATATATATATATATATATATAAAACAATACTCTGAAAGAATAGAGAAATTCCAAATGTTTAGTGACTACTCACATTATCAAGGAACTATGAAAGTTCTTGATAATGTGAGTAGTCACGAAAGCGCTTGGAATTTCTCTATTCTTTCAGAGTGGTTGTTTTGCATATTCTGAAATCACCTATTTACTGTGATCTTATTGCATATATATATATATATATATTATATATATATAAATATATATATATATATATATATATATATATATATATATATATATATATATATATATATATATATATATATATATATATATATATATATATATATATATATATATATATATATATATATATATATATATATATATATATATATATATATATATATATATATATATATATATATATATATATATATATATATATATATATATATATATATATATATATATATATATATATATATATATATATATATATATATATATATATGAAGAATTTGGGACTGACCCTCTGCTAAGCCTATGTCCGTTGTAAAATCAATTGTGGCACTGGGGAGTTCCATTATGGTTGGATGTGAGTTTGGAGGATGTGGAAGAATTGGTGGAAGACCACAATGAAGAGCTCACCACTGAGGAGCTGCAAGAGCTTCAGCAGGAAGAGCAACACATCGCAGCTCAGAATCTTGCTGCAGAGGAGGAGGAAGAGAGATGGAAGAAGGTGCCTTCTTCAGAAATTAAAGAGATTTTTACTATGTGGGGTAAGATGGAAAGCTTTATGGACAAACATCACCCTAACAAGGTTGTTGCAAGCCAGGTTGGCAACATGTACAGTGACAAAGTCTTGGGCCATTTTAGGGAAGTGTTAAAGAGACGCCAGAAACAGAGCTCTCTCCACAGTTATTTTGTGAGACAGGACTCCAGTGAGTATCAAGGTGGTCCTAGTGGCATTAAGAAACAGAGAAGAGAAGCAACCCCAGAAAAGCAAATGGTACCTGAGGTGTTGATGGAAGGGGATTCCCCTTCCAAACTATAAACAATCCACTCTCTCTCCTCCTCCAGTCTCCCATACACTAACAAGAATCTCCAATAAAGGTAAGTGTTATGTTGTTAATGTTTCATTCATCATTTCCCATTGTATTGTTTATGTACTACATGCATATTTCATGTTAAAAAATTTTTTGTTTTAATACTTCTGGGTGTCAGGAACGGAGTAATTGTATTTACATTATTTCTTATGGGGAAAATTGATTCGTAAATCGTAAATTTCGTTTATAGTAACGGCTCCAGGAACGGATTAATTACGAACAACGAGGGACCACTGTATATATATATATATATATATATATATATATATATATATATATATATATATATATATATATATATATATATATATATATATATATATGTCGTGCCGAATAGGCAGAACTTGCGATCTTGGCTTAAATAGCAACGCTCATCTTGCCATATAGGACAAGCAAAAATTTGTGTATGCAATAATTTCGCCAAAATCATTGCGAACCTAACGAAAAAAATATATTTCACTGTGTTTGTTTAGTATTAAATTACTGTAAACAAATCTAAAATATATTTAGTTGGGTTAGGCTAAAATAAATTGTTCTTGTTATAATAAGGTTAGGTAAGTTTTCTAAGATTCGTTTGGAGTAAAATGAAAATTTTTTCCATTAACATTAATGAAAAAATATATCTATAAACATAAAAGAGAAAATTTTAGAAAGGACTTAATTTTAAATGAGTTCTTGCTAATTGACCAGTTTTACATATTCGGCACGATATATATATATATATATATATATATATATATATATATATATATATATATATATATATATATATATATATATATATATATATATATATATATATATATATATATATATACACTAGTATATATATAGCACTAGTATTGCACCTCACTCTTAGCCTTTATATACCCTCTGTGTCCATGTATTGTTTGTAATTGCTTGATAAAGCTCCTGGAGAGCGAAACGTTGCCACAATAAAATGTCACATTAGTTGCACTTGTGTCCTATAACTTTACAACGTTCATCTTGCCATATAGGACAAGCGAAAATTTGTGTATGCAATAATTTCGCCGAAATCATTCTGAACCTAACGGAAAAAAATATATTTCGCTGTGTTTGTTTAGTACTAAATTATTGTAAACAAATCTAAAATATATTTAGTTTGGTTAGGCTAAAATAAATTGTCCTTTTTATAATAATTTTAGGTAAGTTTTCTAAGATTCTTTTGGAGCAAAATTAAAACATTTTACATTAACATTAATGAAAAAATTA